>NC_079168.1:52249182-52454182 GCF_947568905.1 Ostrea edulis | reverse complement strand
TACAATTGATAATGCGTTTACTTTCCCTGTAGATTTACTAGCATGACAGGCTAATCAGCATTGATTTTTGCTCACCCGACAATCAGTAGTGTTGGACGATGGTAATTGTACACCCCTGGCAAAGGGTTAGCAGAAAGTATAGGATGTAGATGTTCTTTTTTGCACTGTGTGTTGGTGTTGTGAAAAGCTTGTGTGAGATTCAGCCTGTAGCAACATGGGATTATATATTTGGTTTGAAATAGTTATACATGTATGTATGTTTTTTCAAAGACTGGTAATATGTATCACAAATCTTTTGCAGAGGTTCAACAGATGAAAACAAGAACAATGCTAGTAAACCAGAAAAAATAGATCACAGGAAGACAACCTGGATGAATGGATTTATGATGTTTAGCAGATACAATCGCAAGAAATTCATTGAGTGAGTACAATCACAAGAAATTCATTGAGTGAGTACAATCACAAGAAATTCATTGAGTGAGTACAATCGCAAGAAATTCATTGAGTGAGTACAATCGCAAGAAATTCATTGAGAGTTGATTGTGAAAAGGATATTGTTGTGAAAGTGCTTTTATATGGTATTCAATTTAGTGATAAAGCTAAGGTGATTTGATAACTAGAAAGATCCAGTTTGTAATTTAAAATAAATATGGTATTCAAACAAGGAATGTGGCTGTTTTTGCATTTTCATCAGAATTATTGATTTATGTGCATCCTGTCCGAGAATTTTATACTCCTTTAAAAATATCAGTTTTAGGTGAAGTGCCACTAGTGATGAAACGATTGTCGCCGATGATCGATTGTCGGTCATTGAGAGACCTACGATGCTACTAATCGATTACAAAATAAAAGTCACCGACATCGTTGACCAAAAAAAATCCGCAAAATCACTTCAACTTTGTTCAAATTTTATTTTCTGTATGTCAAAACCCGATCAAAAATAAGCAAACAAAATGGCGGGAGCTATGGAGGACGGCAACAAGAACGACATTCAACAGTCAAATAAGGAGCCTATCTCTGATATCTTTGATACATTGAGATTATAGATAAATTCCATTACTTGATATATTGAAATTCTGATTTATTTACCTGTGAACAAATGAAACAAAGAAGAATTCAAATGTTGTTTCCATACATTTAATGATTCTGTTCGGGAAACACTTAAATGCCAATTCCGATTATAATCGATTATTAATCGATTACATGTGTCCGATTATTGCCAATAATCGATTATGGTTTTTGGTCCGATTGCCCATCACTAAGTGCCACAAATTTTGACCTTTGCATGGCACTCAATGTTTTGGTGGTGAGAGAGAGTTCTTGTACTGGCACCTACTGTGACACAAAAACTATACTCACTTTTGCTTTTGTCCTTTCTGAGTTGTGTACCTTGATAATGTGAAAACAGAAAAAGTTGATAACTTAGTTCAGCTGCCATTTTCAAAGAAAATCATTTGGAATTTTTCGTCATTTTAGAGTTGTGTCCCTTGATAATTTGGTATTATTTGTGATACTAATAGAATCCTTCATTAGTACAAGTGTGGGATCGGGAAATTCCATCAAGGGGACAAGATCAGGGTTTTCAATTAACTTGGAAGTAGCAGGTGAAATCAGAAAAAGTAGGAGGAGAAATATATGAGCACCAAAGGTGCAATCTGCTAGGGTACGGGGGCATTCTCCCCTCCCCCAGAAAAAAATTAAAGCTTAGGAGGCATTTCCTTGTTTTTAGGCATTTGAATATAGCATTGATGTCAGCAAAATGTGTTAATTTACATGAAAAGAAAGAAAGAAGCAGAACTTGCTCATCCTAACACATTCATGCCTTCCTCTTGCTAGATAGTATCCCCTTAAGCCTAGTTACTGCAGAGGAAAAATGACGAAAAGAGGCAAGTAGTTTATAAAAGTAATGACCAACGGTTCACTTCTATTCATGTATGATGTAACAATGCTAGTATTAATTCACTGTTTTCAATGATAAATCTAACAATTCAAAAGTTCAACATAATATTATGATAGAAATTTTATCGTAAATTTGAACAAGATTCAACATCATGATACAGACGCTACTTTCGTTTTGCTTAAAAGAATATTGGGATTGCTGAAAGCAAAACTGGAAAATGGTATTTGTGAAGTGTTTTTGTAAGAATGCCTTACTCACCAACCACAACCGAACAACAATACGTGTTTCATTGAATTAATCTGATAGAGCACTACCTTTTTTGCCTTGACTATAGAAAGAAGGTGTCAAGAAATCGTTGGGTGCTGGCTCTTAATGAAAACTCTGAAGATTTGCTGTCTAGGATGGGGATTTGCTGAGTCCTAGATAGCAAGTCTCGTTCCAAAGGTGGAATTTCCCTATCCAATGCAAGTAGATTATGAAGGATTATTATACCCCCCCCCCCCCTGCAACAAGTTGGGGGAGGGTATACTGGAATCGGGCTGTCCGTCCGTCCGTCTGTAGACACAATGGTTTCCGGGCTCTAAAGCATTATCCTTTCCACCTACCGTCACCAATCATATATATGGACTACCCATGGGATGAAGATGTTCCCTATTGATTTTGGGGTCCAAAGGTCAAGCGCACTGGACATCGAAGTAGCAATATGGTTTCCGGGCTCTAAAGCGTTATCCTTTCCACCTACCGTCACCATATCATATATATGGACTGCCCATGGGATGAAGATGTTCCCTATCGATTTTGGGGTCAAAGGTCAAGCGCACTGGACATTGAAGTAGCAATATGGTTTCCGGGCTCTAAAGCGTTATCCTTTCCACCTACAGTCACCATATCATACATATGGACTACCCATGGGATGAAGATGTTCCCTATCGATTTTGGGGTCAAAAGGTCAAAGGTCACGTGCACTGGACATCGAAGTAGCAATATGGTTTCCATTTAAATTCTTTAATGGCTTTTTTCATCGCATGGAGATGCTGTGTTCCTAGATACCTTTTGGATCATAATACTGAAGTTTTACCTATTACCAACACCTTTTGGGAGATTGGGGTAAGCGGGGAGTATTCTTAGTGAGCATTGCTCACAGTACCTCTTGTTTTTCTCTGCATTCTATCTAGAGTTTAGTGCAATAGTGCAGGAGCTTTGAGAAGATTTAGAATTATCAAAATCCTCATTTGAACTTCAGTGCCAAAACTAATGAAACCGTCAGAAAGAGCATACCCCAAAATGGTTTACGCTTTATGTGCAACCAAGACTGCCCCTCAGAAAGCTATATATATCAAATTGAAATATGTAGAATTTTACTTCTAAATGTAACATAAATCAAAGAAAATACATGACATCATAATCAACATTACATCGTAATCTCACATGGGTAATGCTGGTCTCGCATTGGTGATATGACAAATTTGTATATGGGTAATGCTGGTCTCGCACCTGTGATATGACAAACTTGTATCTGATGCCCCATTTGATTTCTCTTTGTTTTAGAGCTAACCCTGGTGTTCACACCTCCCACATCAGCAAGATTCTGGGACACACTTGGAGGAATATGTCTGCTGAGGACCAAAAACCTTACAAGTAAGATCAAATACCAAGATTTTTAGGTCACATGAGTAAACTCGGGTGACCTATTGCAATTGGTTGTCGTCAGTCGTGCGTTAAACAATTGAACATTTTTAACTTCTTAATAACTACCAGTCCAATTCTTTTCAAATTTGGTATGAAGCATCATTTGGACAAGGGGGACATATATTGTAAATTTCAGGACTCCTGGGGCCCTAGGGGTGGGGCAAAAACTGCCCAAAAATGACAAATTGTCAAAAATCTTCTTCTCAAGAACCACATATATGTAAGAAAAACTAAATGCATCATGATGTAGAGCAGGAAGGCCTCTACCAAAATTGTAAATTTCATGATCCCCGGGGTAGGGGTTTTGACCCCAGGGTGGGGCCAATCTTGTTATATAGTGTATATGTGTAAAACACTTTATATAAAAATAACATTTTCTTTAGTGCTTTTGATACTAAATTGAAACTAAATGGATAGAGCTGGTAGTCTTTTACAGGCTTTCAAGCGGGCCCTTATTTTTCTACAACAGCCCTTATTTTCCTTATTTGAGCTTTAGAATCCTAAAAAAAAAAATCCCTAATTTTTTGTTGAAATTCCTACATTTTCAAATTTTGAAAGTTTAAATAAATTTGACATAAAGTAAGTGTAGGAATTTATTAAATTTAGTCTTAGTATACTTTCAGAAAATGAATATGTTGATTAAATGTACATCTCGGAAGACATCTTGATGGTTATCAGCTATATTCAGCATTGATTGTGAGCCATAGGAGTCCACCTGAATTATATCATGGTTTGCGCTGAATGCTGAATATGGCTGTTGATGACCACTGGTATGATCTGAGTGGGTAATTAGATTTTGTATTATTGCTCTTGCAAATGGTGAATAAAAACATTTTTTCTTTCCTATTGATTTGTAAATTTAACCCTTATTTTTGTCTAGAAAGCCCTTTAAAATCCTTAAAACGGCCCTTGTTTTTCAATAATTTTGCCCTAAAAATGGCCCTTATTTTTTGCAAAATGTCACTTGAAAGCCTGTTTCCACCAAAACTTGATGTTTCCAAAAATACTCTATAATATCACATCTGTAAGGGGAAAAAATTGCATCGTCATATAGAGCATTTCATGATCCAGGGTGGGGGCCGGAGCGTAGCGGATCAGAAACCCTTGATTTGGGAAGATGGGTGGGGGCCAAACTGGGTATAAAGTGTTTATGTCTAAAATATTTGAATAGCATAGCCTTTAATGCTATTGATTAATTGTATCTTGTTAAATGTCTCGATAATTTTTAATTCATATGGAAACGTAACCAAGACCGGTGAAGGGCTGCAAAAATTTAGGCCTTTGTTTGACGTATACTGGCCATTGAGCAGTGAGGGTTCTTTAGTGTGCCACACCTACTGTGACACCCGTTTTTAAGGCCATCTCCAAGGACCCGTGACATTCACACCTGATGCCGAGGGTTTGGCGATGGAATTGTCACTACCTGTTTTAGCGACCTAGGTCTGTCGCGGCCGGGATTCGAACCCCGACTGTCCGCATGCAGGGCGAACACTCTACCTCTAGACCACCACAGAGGTGGTAATGCTACTGATACTAAATTCTGATTATAGATATTTTTGAAAAAGAGCAGGTGTCCTTTACCAAAATTGTAAATTTCTTGATCCAAGGACAGGGTTTTTAAAAACATCATATAAAGTTTATATTTGAATAAGTTGAAAAGTTTCAGGACATTGTTTCCAATCCAATCCATATTTGTTATTTCCTTACAGGAAATGTATTATCTAGTTGTGCAAAAATAAAGAGTAACGCATGAACTGGTGGGTTGTTTTTTTTTACTATTGTTCCTGCTCATTAATATTACAGACGGAATTCATGAAGTCAGCTTAGCGCTTTTCAGTACTTTGATTTTCTCTTGCATTTTCTATATTCTTTTTATGTGGCAATTGGTGATTAGCCCTTCAGCTTTCACAAGTGGGATAAACCCCTTGAATTTGCTCAACTGTGTTATCTGCACAGTAAAAGCATATTTGAGGGAACATATACGATATATACCAGTTTGCTCAGATTGTGTCAAAACCCAGTGAATCAGATAATGCATTGTAATTTCTGTTACATGTGTATGTTTACAAAATGGAGTTGACAGATGAAAACAATAATATTGTTTTTTATTTAAGTGTGCTTAATTGCTGTAAGCCTATGTCATCTTTGTGTTTAAAGCGTAAATCACGTATCAAAACATGTCGTTCAGATTTCAGCGCTTCTACTTTCATTTTGATACAGCACTCAATTTTGCCGAGTTTGTTCAGTTTATTCCTGCACATACCATCCTTTATCGTCATTTGGGCGAGGTACATTATCGATTATCTCTAGAAGTTGATCGTAAACCCAAAAACGTTCTCCTAAAATCGTCCGTCTTTGTTTTTTAGACAAAATGTCGTTGCAAAGGCAGACCTGATTTTCTTATGCTTTTTAGCGGAATTCCACTCTTTAAATTTGTGAAATACGCTTATAAATTTGTATTCCGCTTTTTAAAAATAGTTATACATAACCATTTTTGTCCAATGAATCTATTTTAGATCCTTTTATACTATCTTTCATCATTGGATGTAACACAATTTCATTGGTTCATACATGCCAACTTTTGAAAATCCCCATGGGGGATTTTGCGCGCGACGACCTTTTTTCAATGCTCAAAATTCACGACATTTTACCATGAAAATAAATATTTGTCTTTTCAAATAAAATATCAATCTAATCATTGTACATGTATCATATATTAACACAACATCAAGTGTGTTTGGCCATTAACTTTAACAAAACTATTAAAAAAAAAAAAAAAAAAAAAAAAAAGAACTTTGAAAGATATACATAAATATTTTATTAAAATCATCTATATTCTGTGCAAAAAAATCCTCTCCAACAACAAGTCACATACATATTATCAAATAATACTTAAAGTTGCATCCTTTTACACCATATAAATATTGGCTGGTCTATATATCAAAATTTTAATTAAAGCACATGCATTTAGGTACGACTTCAAAGGCGATCTTGCTTGTCTGTAAACATGGGCTTGCAGAGTCTGGTGGAACAATCTGCATTGCAACCAGAAAAGGAGTGATCTGCCCTGCTATGAAGTTTGCGAACAAAACCATTGCACCCATGACATCTGAAATAATTACCAGAAAAAAAACCTCATCAAAATATACGTTTTTACTTGTAAATTACTACTTGCTAATATAAAATTCAGTACAGACTTGTGCGAATTACGCATCACAAAGTTTATTGAATACTACACTATATAATACATCGCGATAGACAGATAGATTCGGATAGCCTATATTATTATAGTTGGAAAAAAATTATATCTGACGTACCTTATTGCATATTTTGGGTGCTATCAGCGAGAGGCAAAATTCGGGAATGTCCGATTGTTTGGTGGTGACACTAGGCCTATCATCGTTGTCATTCACGTTTGTGTAAAGGATATGTCAAATTGAAATCCGTCTTCCCGATTGATTACTATCAAAACTTGCTTCACACTGTCCAATAAGCACCCCGACTATTGTCCCGATTTCTGATTGGCCAGTTCAGAAATGACACGGAATTTCAAATTCCGGTTGGAAATGGGGGCTTGTTGTCGTAAAATGGGAGATATTTTTAGAAAATCGGGATTTCAGGGTATTTTTGCAATCCCGATCGGGATATCGGGATTTGCCTTTTCAACTGCTTCAAATCGGGAGAATCCCGCACAAATCGGAAAAGTTGGCATGTATGTTGGTTCTTGGAAGCTAGTAGTGTATTGTTTAACCAATTGTTGTTAGTTTAATTGAGAATGTTGGTCGCGGTAAAAATCCGTAATGGATGCCAAAATTCTACGACCTGGGTTGGAGAATAAAAGTGTTCAAGAAGTCTATAAAGGTATCAAAACCCCATGGAGATGGGAGTGGTTGGAGAAAAGGTGAACGTTGATTAATGTTAGCGGGAAGGGCTTTTGCTAATTATGCCATGAAGATATCAATTACTCGTCACGTAGATGGTTGGCACTGGAACAGTACATCAACAAGAAAATTGCATGAAATCTGGTAGAGCCAATCAAAGCTTTTCTGGTAACTACAAAATAATATAAATCCATTGACTTACGATAATAATAAACAGGGATTTATCAGTACCTTCTCGCGGGAACCGAAATTCGTCTCCCTAATATTTTTTTTTTAGTCTTACCTTCGATAAGTGTACAGTACCTTTCATGAGAAAACAAAGTAAACCGGTCATGTCATCCGTAATTCCCCCTTATTCGCCTCATTTAGCAATACTTCATGATTAATATGTTATAAAGGCACTATGTAAAAATCTCCCAACTCTTATAACCCAAATTTTCTTAATTTCCTCTGTTATGGTAATGGCTATGAAGATAGCAAAAGTTTTGTATAAGAAATAGACAATTTGAAAGTGAAAAAGAAGTGCCAGGAAATGCTCAGAATGCAGGATTTTGCACCATTTACCCCAAAGCTTCTGGGGGCCTAGGCAGCCCCCAGCCTATTAGGGGTGATCTTTAAATCAGCTTTTTTTATTTGCATGCAAAATCAGGTCTGCGAAAGCGACAACATGGGTTAGATATGGGGGCCGCCATTACTCAAACCAAACTATTATGTATGGCGTGATTTGATTGCATGTGTCTGTATCATCCAGATGTTTGTCAAACATTTTACTGATGGGAGTCAAAAATGCGGTCGTGGTTTCCGTATATTTTTAGCACCTTACGAGCGCATGAGAGAAATTTTATTTTATTCATTTAATGATAAAAATGGGTAATGCACATTGTTAAAAGAGATGCGGGCAGGCCTGAGAACCAAGTAATTAATTTTTTTTTTTTTAGGCCTAACTGTCCAAAGTTATAACACCATGTGTCCAAAATAACGCCATTGTCCATAGTTACAACATTCTACCTGATTTGTTTAAGTGTTAATATGGGGCATAAATAGTAGAAAAAATCTGATGAAACCTGAGTATTTGTCAAATCAACCATTATACATATACGATATATATCTATGTTCAGTGGATATTGAACATTTCCGAAATACATGGAGTACTGTCTGAAATATCAACACCTTCCCTTAATTGCTAAATGTGGCAATCGAAGCAGAACTTTCCGCATGTACCGACTTTACAAGTTTGACTAGGAAACATGGAATGATGTGCTTCATGACGTTTTGTTATCAGGCTTTTTTGATGGTCATGGGAATTTCATACTATAGGGGCTGTAAGCTCGAAAACGAGATGACGCGATATTTGAGTATTTCCGGTGACAAACAAACCTTTATGGTTTGCATGAAATCATACAAGTTGGAAATATCCTGCAGTTTTTATCGTTGTTTTGGACGATGGAAAGAATTGGACGTTATGGGGAAAGTTTTGCAGGTCAGTATAAATGCATTCTAATACCGGTAGTAAACTTGATTTCCATTAGATAAATATAAATATCTTGGTTTTGTTTGTTACCACATCTAGGGCCTTCATACCGATCATCAGCCTTTAGTTACATATACGCTCAAGTAAATATAAATAGATTTACATGTATTTATTTACAATCCACAAATCAAAATGTATACAGTTATACGTCACATGCAGTCACGCTTGAAATTGTATAAATGAAATGTTTATAGGGGGAGGGAGCATGATTTTACGATCAATAGAGAAAATTTTTACAAAAAAACATTCCTAGACACAGCAGCTGTAGCACTACTAAATAGTACTCTTTCCATGACATATACAACAAAATTTCATCACTGATTTCTTATCGGTGTCGTGCGTGCATGACCTTGATTAGCTGCAATAATATCCTCTCCTTTAAAAAAAAGGGGGGGGGGGTCAGATTAATAAACTCGGAGAGGGCTACATTATTGCAGCTAAACCTTGATAAATGTAATATTTACACAATTTTCAAAAAGAAGTGATAGTATTTAATATTATAAAACAATAAATTATTGTTTTTAGAAAGTGGATTCATTGAGATTCGGTTGGTACTTGTGGAAAAAAAGGGGGGGGGGTTATAATTTGATAACATTCATGTAATATGTTATGTTTTAAGGTTCGTACAACTGTATTCACTGTTTACTGGGAATATTATTATTAAACAAACTTTCTCCATCTGCATTGAATTTTTCTATCCTCTCTCCCTAAACCAGTTTCGAATTGTATAAACACAGTTTTATGTATAGAAAAATATTAGTTTCAACTAAATTCAAGAATTAAGGCTTACAATAACTTCCTTGAGATAAAGAGAAACGTATTGCATGAAAATGATTTCTATTTCATTTTTTTATTTAGGTTAGATGCCATTGAAACCAGTCTCTTGAAATATTCCCGGACACCTTGATACCCACGGCATGACATACAGTTCCTGTAAGTGCTGACTTACCGTCAAAGCAGTGACTTGTGTAACACCTAATGGTGCAATCACTTATTTTTCAACTTTGAATACAGGATCAACATGTGCTCCACAGCAGAATTCCCGCAAAACCCACGACTGGAATTAAGCACTGTTTTTCTTTTAAAATTTGATATAATTTTCTTCATTTATTATTTTTTGCAAATCCTTTATGAATAAAATAATTCGTGTGTGTCAAATAGTTTAGTATAAATAAAAATGCACTGCTGATTGTTATTGTTTTATTAAGTATATTTTATCATACATGTTGATTTTAAATCCATCCAGGAATGAAAATATTGAAAGTATAATTCTGTTAATGGTATGTGTCCATTCAGAGTCCTTTATGATCCCAGATAATTCTGCAGTCAGCTGTTCTCCAAATAATCAAGTTGCAGCAATAAAATTCTATCACTTTGCAATGTTCTTTGTCCACTAAGAGTCCTTCATGATCCGGAGAATTTGCATGCAGTCGGCTGTAGTCCAAACAATCGAAACACAATAATGCATATTGCACAAAAGCTAGTCCTGTATCAGGTGATAGTAAGGATGGCTGGACTTGAGGGAGAAAATACTCTTCCTGAATTCTAAATGTAAGAAAAAGTTTATATATAATGTACAATGAAGACTATAAAAAGAGAATCCACAATAAAGAGGCGTCAGTTATTCTCGTACAGAAGATACACATTCTACAAATTCTCTACCACTGAAATTACTATCTCCGGCATTTGCCTCCTTATATCTTTAGACAAGAAGTGCCGCCGCCCCCCCCCCCCCCCCCCCCCCCCCCCCCCCCCCCCCCCCCCCCCCCTGTAATTTCTTGCTAAATATTTACAAACATAATCAAGTTATCTTAATATTACTATTTTCTCCAAATTGCTTAAATAATAATAATAAAAACCAGTGAAGTAAAGGGCAATAATATAACCATAAACCTCCCCCCCCACCCCACCCCCCAAAATTAGCCACATCATAAAATTATCTACTTGAGTTACATTGTACATTTGTATGTCTAATTATTAACGATAATAGGCCTAGTTGTTTGAATTAAAAGAGAAAAAGTCAGTTGAATTAAAAGTACAAATGAATTGCGTAATTATCGAATAATCATTCATGAAGGTGGAAATGAACGTATACATGCAGTTACCTGGTTGTTCTCCATCGACACTTGAACCACTGCATTGACAATATACGTCAACTTGTTAAACAGGAACATAACAAATGGTTGTGGTACACAGCGTTCTCTGATTTACGCATAAGCATTGGTTTTTCGGACGTGTAGTTGGCCCAATTCTATACTCGTATATACTGAATCCGATTTGTTTGTCACCGGAAACGCTTCACCGGAAGTGACGAGAAACGAGACTTACAGCCCCTATTCATACTAAATTCTGCTGGCTAAAAAAAAACTTTTTATCTACCTACTTACCCTCCTGAAATTAAGGTCGGGAGAGGGGAAACAAACATATTTTTATGCCCCCCTTTGAAAAAGAGGGGGCATATTGTTTTGCACCTGTCGGTCGGTCTGTAGACCATGTGTTGTCCGCTCAATATCTTGAGAACCATTCACTTGATGATAATGATATTTCATATGTGGGTTAGTTATGAGTAGAAGAGGATCCCTATTGTTTTTCAGGTCAAAAGGTCAAGGGTCAATCTACTCTGGACATAGGAATATAATGTCCGCTCAATATCTTGAGAACCCTTTGCTTGAAAGACATCAAACTTGGCACACTGGTACATCCTAAGGAGTAGATGACCCCTATTGATTTTGAGGTCATATGGTCAAGGGTCAAACTGGGCATAGGAATATACTGACCATTCAATGTCTAGAGAACCCTTTGCTTGACAGACATCAAACTTGGTACGCCAATACATCTTCAGAAGAAGATGACCCCCATTGATTTTGAGGTCACATGGTCAAAGGTCAAGGGTCAAACTGGACATAGGAATATACTGTCCGTTAAATATCTCGAGAACCCTTTGCTTGACAGACATCAAACTTCATACACTGGTACATCTTCAAGAGAAGATGACCCCTATTGATTTTGAGGTCACATGGTCAAAGGTCAAGGGTCACACCAGACAGGAATATACTGTCCGTTCAATATTTTGAGAACCCTTCGCTTGGCAGACATCAAACTTGGTCCACTGTACATCTTCAGGAGAAAATTATCCCTATTTATTTTGAGGTCACATGTTTAAAGGTCAAGGGTCAAACTGGACATAGGAATATACTGTCCGTTCAATATCTTGAGAACCCTTTGCTTGACAAACATCAAACGTGGTACACTGGTACGTCTTCAGGAGAAGACGAGCCCTATTGATTTTCAGATCACATGGTCAAAGGTCAAGGGTCAAACTGGTCATTGTAATATACTGTCTGCTCCATATCTTGAGAACCCTTTGCTTGACAGACATTAAACTTGGTACACTGGTACATCTTCAGGAGAAGATGACACCTATTGATTTTGAGGTCGCGTGGTCAAAGGTCAAGGGTTAAACTGTACATAGGAATATACTGTCCGCTCAATATCTTGAGAACCCTTTGCTTGACAGACATCAAACTTGGTACACTGGTACATCTTCAGGAGAAGATGACTACTAATTATTTTAAGGTCACATGGTCAAAAGTCAAGGGTCAAATTGGACATAGGAATATACTGTCCGTTCAATATCTTGAGAACCCTTTGCTTGACAGACATCAAACTTGGTACACTGGTACATCTTCAGGAGTTGATGACCCCTATTGATTTTTAGGTCACATGGTCAATCCACTCTTGACATAGAAAGATATTGTCTGCTCAATATTTTGAATTGATAATACTACTCTCAATCAAATGATGTGTGTGTGTATAACCCTTTTCAATTTTGCACCATGGGGGGCATATGTGTTTTACAAACATCTCTTGTTAAATATGGCCTGAGTTATATTGGTTGAGGCATCTCTGTGTTATGTGAATCCATTTATGATGTGATCCTTTTGGGACACAATATGGGGTCAACAAATTTCATGGGAATATTGATTTAAAAAAAATCTTTTAAAAATCACAACAGCTGAACAATGGCAGGGCCAGGGTGACTCAGGTGAGTGATGTGGCCCATTGGCGCCTTGTTTCAGTTTTTGGTCAGCCATTTGGTGAGTTTGTTTGCCATACACAAATGGAGACACCATGTGATAAAACATTTACACAGGACTCTCCTGCTGAACAAATGTGACTAGCAATGTGTGTCAATTGAAACAAAAGTAGTACTGTGGGTGGAATCGCTAGAATTCATGGGTACCCCTATATCTAAGAATGTCAAACCACAACAGAAGGGTTATGGTTAACAACTGAAACCTTGTTGGTCCCTGAACTCTTCAACTTCACAGGCCCACATTGTGATCCATGGGCCCACATTTCATATAATTTTGATCTTTAAAAAGTAATAAAATGTTCTTTGATATTTTAATGATTTTGACACCACAAACAAACCACTTTGAAGCATCTGATAGCCATGGCTGATACGGAACTTTCGGGATATGCCGGAACGACCAATTATATTTGACGTTTATACACCACGGTC
This sequence comes from Ostrea edulis, assembly GCF_947568905.1. Lineage (NCBI taxonomy): Eukaryota > Metazoa > Mollusca > Bivalvia > Ostreida > Ostreidae > Ostrea > Ostrea edulis. The sequence continues at coordinate 52,440,656 of NC_079168.1, read as the reverse complement.
ACGTGATAATAGCCAATTGTAGGGCAAAGTTGACATCGATACATATGGTGTTTCGCTAACAGACGGTCCGTAAAGAGCTATGCGCAGTCCCACGATGACGATCCAAGTCATTATTGGTGCTTAGTACCTGGGTGTAAATTAGATGGAAGGGAAAAGGCGCATTTAGACGCGTACCATTGGATGCAAGGCGTGAAGTTTTACCGATATCCTCAAGATATTCCCTAAATTTATTTCCCGCGCCGACTCGCATAATTTAATCAATTGTATTTTCCTATAAAATGGTTGTAGTGATTCCTTTCTTTCAAAGATAGCATTTAAATGCAGGAAATTGATAGCAATTGAAATATTCCATGTTTGTTTACTTAGTTGTTATTGTAATCTGGAAGTGACATGCCCTACAACTACATTCCACGCGCGATAAAAGTCAGAGTGGATCCGTATCTCGAAAGTCCCGTATTGTAACACCATATCTGTGTGAATGACCTCAATCCCTGGTAATCGCTGAAATTCTAGCCTGGGGTTTTGAGACCCCTTCAAAATAAATGCCATGAGCTGCTCTGAGGCTCACTGAGAATAAATCACATACCGGTACATGTAAACAATACGAATTTTAGTTAATATAACATTTTATTAATACTGGATGCAAGATTATGAAATACAAAGAAAACATAACAATGTTTGGGAAAATATCGCTCACCGTGTGGATTACCCACAGAAAATATTGTTTAGATTGGTGAGTGCTTATCCACAACCCTGCTACATCTATCTATATGATGTTTTGAAGAAAAGATATTGTATCCCAACGAAACTGAAATCTCAACAATCCATGATAATGGGCTTCCATGAATTTAAATAATTCCACAGTAATTGTTATACCCCCCGAACAAAGTTCTGGGAGGTATATAGGAATCACTCTGTCTGCCTGTGCAGATTCGTGTCCAGGCCATAACTTCTTTGTTCTTTGACATAGGCATACCATATTTGACACACAGGTGGATCACCATGAGACAATGTGTCGAGTACCTTCATGACCTCTATATAACCTTGACCCTTGACCTCAAGGTCAAAATTAAAGGATTTTTACAATGGATTCGTGTCCGGGCCATAACTTCTTTGTTCTTTGACATAGGCATACCATATTTGACACATGAGTGTATCACCATGAGACGATGTGTCAGGTACCTTCATGACCTTTATATGACCTTGAACTTTGACCTCAAGGTCTTAATTGATTATAGGGTTTTGACAGTCGTACCATAAGACATGGGTGTATCACCATGAGACTATGTGTCATGTACATTCATGACCTCTTTATGACCTTTGATCTCAAGGTCAAAATTATAGGTTTATACCATGGGTTTGTGTTCGGACTATATCTTCCATTTTCTTCTACAAAGGCATACCATATTTTTACACTCAGGAAAGAGGTAATTTATACCTATTAACAACACCCTTTGGGAGATTGGGGTAAGCGGGGGGTATTCTTAGTGAGCATTGCTTACAGTACCTCTTGTTTAATTAGAAACTGACATTTATACATTGCAAGACTAAAGTGATTATTCTTGCGAATTATTAACAATGCATGAAAGTGGAAAAAATAACTGTCGGCTTTTTGAAATGGCTTATGTTACAAAGTTTGTCATGTGTATTTCAGAATATGCAATCTGTTGTCAATTTTACTAACTTTTTAGGGATGAAGCCAAAATATATGCAAAGGAGATGAGAAATGATCGTCTATTGTGCCAAGAAAGTAGTGAAACAGCATTTTCCAGTCCTGTGATACCTGAGTAAGAGCAACGCACTGTCAGAGAAAGTGAGATCCAATAGATTCATAAACACTAGCTTAAAGTGTGATATAATGTGAATTAATGAAGTATATACATTAATGTTTTGGCTCAAGTGAGATTTTCTGATCAATATTTGTCTGTCTGTATATACACTATGTATGCCTATTGTTATCTTTAAACATTTTTAGCTCAAGTGAGCTTTTCTGATCACTTGTCCATCGTCTGTCTGTGAACTTTTCATACTTTTGACTTCTTCTCTAGAACTATTGGGCCAATTTCAACCAAATTTAGTACAAATCATCCTTGGGTGAAGGGGATTCAGGTTTATTCAATTGAAGGGTCATTCCCCATTCAAAGGGGAGATAATCGCAAAAATAAGGTGAGATCATTTAAGAATCTTCTTCTCAAGAACCACTGGGCCTGGAGAGCTGAAATTTATGTGCAAGCTTCTTGACTTAGTGGAAATTCAAGTTTCCTAAAATCATGAACACAGGAGTAGGGTGGGGCCACAATAGTGGATCAAAGTTTTGCATAAAATTTTATAGGGAAAATCTTAAAAAATCTTCTCAAGAACCATTGGGCCAGAGAAGTTTACATTTACATAAAAGCTTCCTGACATGGTGCCAATTCAACTTTGTTAACATTATGGCTCCCGGGGGAAGGTAGGGGCCACAATAGGGGATCAAAGTTTTACATGCAAATATGTACGGAAAATCTTTAAATATGGGCCAAGGTGACTCAGGTGAGTGATGTGGCCCATGGGCCTCTTATTTTACTTTTCGGGTCATCCGAGTGACTTAGGTGTCCTGTTGTAATTGGTTCGCATTCATCATTATGTGTTAATGATTGAACATATTTTATTTCTTCTTGATAATTGCCATTCCAATTCTTTTCAAATTTAGTATGAAGCATCTTTGGGACAAGGGGGACAGAAATTGTGCATTTCAGGACTCCTGTTCCTCTGGGTGGGGCAAAAATTTGACCAATTTTCAAAAAATCTTCTCTTGCACATCTGTTAGAAAAACTAAATGCATAACCATGTAGAGCAGGAAGGCCTCTACAAAAATGGTAAATTTCATGATCATAGGGTAGAGGTTCTGTTTTGAGAGTGAGGCCAAACTTGGTATATATTGTTTATGTGTGAAACATTTACATAACATCTTTAATGTTATTGATACTAAATTGAAACAAAATTGATATTTAGAGTGAGCAGGTATCCTTTTGCCAAAATGATAAATTTCATGATTCCAGAAATAGGGGTTTTCACACAAGGGTGGGGCCAAAGTATCATAGTGATTATTGTCTTTATCATTTGAAAGACTTCTCTAATTTTACTGACACTGTATTAAAGCTAATTGCAAATTTAGGAAATGCAGAAAAGGATGTTCTAAATTTGTGAATTTCACAACCCCAGGGTTCTCGCTCTAGGGTGGGTCCAAAATAGTAATGTCTTAGTGTTAACATGTATTATGTAAAGTCTTTCATCAGGATGGGCACTTTTGGGGGCATTTGTGTTTTACATTGCTGCTGCATATTAGAATTTAGCTTTATAGATATGCAGAACAGGAAAATTAGTATCCATTTCATAGCTTTGGTTTGTCAAATTAAAATTTAGAATGCAAGCATCCCCATGTTCCGTAGATTCAAGTTTGTTCACACCTTAAGCCCTAGGGCTAGGGTTGGACCACAGAAAGGCCTTAAAATTCACACTCAGGTTAGGAATATGGCCTATGTGTCTCTTGCATTAACACATTTTCTCAACATACCATGTAGTTTATAAAAATGATAATTGTAATCTCTCTGAATACAGTGTGACAGCATCTCTTGTATCGGTTTTATGAAAATGCTACAAAAAGTCATTGTTATTGTTTTTAAAATATCTCAAAGGAGAATAGAGCTGTATTAGAATTAATGCTATATCAGTATTTTCATTCAAAAGCATATTGTGAAACATACATTGTATTTCATTTGAAGATATGTACTTACATGTTGTATATCTAATCCATGTTTATTAGATATTATGTTTACCCAGGTGGGCAGATTTATTTTTATACCTGATATTTTATGCAAGTTATGTAGACATTGTTTCTTATTATTTTGTTGTCATTGTTTTCCATTTCTGTTGTTATACTTTAATCATGTTGTCACAATATGCAAATATGTTTGGACATTGAATAAAAGATTATTTTGTTGTCATGTATATATGGCTTTGCTCATTGTATTTATTAGGTCACCTGAGTTGTTAGGTGGCCTATTGCTATCTGTTTTCTTCCGTAGTTGTGCATTTTTATGCCCCCGAGATCGAAGGGCACATTGTTTTTGTCCATTCTGTAATTCCGTCATTCTGTCTGAAACTTTAACCTTGCTAATAACTTTTGAACGGCAAGTGCTAGAGCTTTGATATTTCACGTTAGTATTCCTTGTGACAAAACCTTTCCATGGGTACCAAGATTTTTTTACCCTTGACCTTGGAGTTTGACCTACATTTTGAAAACTTTAACCTTGCTAATAACTCTTGAACGATAATTGTAAGAGCTTTGATATTTCACATGAGTATTCCTTGTGACAAGACCTTTCCGTGGGTGCCAAAATGTTTGACCCTTGACCTTGGAATTTGACCTACTTTTAAAAAATCTGACATTGGTCATAACTTCTAAATGGTAAATATTAGAGCTTTCATATTGCACCTGATCATTTCTTGTGACAAGATCTTTCTACTGGTACCAAGATATTTGTCCTTGTGGCATTGGCCATCTTTGGAATTGGCCATTATCGGAGGCAATTTGTGTTTCACAAACACATGTCAGTTTCTTCTTTTGAACGGCTGAACCAATTCTAAATAATTTTGGTATATAGCATATGTTGGTAAAAGGGAAGAAAAATTGTGAATTTCATGGTTTCTGCCTCCCTGAGGAGTGGGACCAAAACCATAAAATTGCAGTCTTCAAAAAATTTTATTCCTGGACATCAAGGTAGCACTTGAGCCTCTGCTAAAATTTGGAATTTCACTACCCCCATGATTTAGGGTTCATGCCCTAGAGTGGGTCCATGTTGGTCATATATTGAAGTGTATTGTATCACTATCCTAGAAAAACTTCTTTACTTCTGGACATGATGGCAAAATGTTTGTATGACTATAATGAACATTGAATCGTTTACTAATATTTAGTGAAGAGGAGCGGGTCGGGAACCCTTTGGGGAGATGGACCTCAGGTTTACAACTAGTATCCTTAGGACAGTGGATAACCCTTTAGCTTGGATTCAACCAGTGAATGTGTTTGAGGTAATAATTCAGTCCCTAGCAGAAGGACAGTAATGCTTAGTGTATTACGTTGGTCACATCAGGTAAACTGCATGGTACCCACGGAGCAGGTATGATGGAATGGTAGGTAATTGCAGGTAGTGAGGATGGCTGTGTGCACTTTAATTGTTTCATGTCTGACATTACATCAGAACAGCGACTTTCTCCATAATTAGGGCCACTTACTCTGTCATCAGTTTTGTGACGTGAAATTTTGAATAGTTTGCAACATGGATTTTTTCATATTTTATACAATGGTAGTTGACTATTTAAACAAAATCGTCTATAGATTTTGGTGTCAAAGTCACAACAGCTTCAGTCTTGCAAGTTAACGATGCTTACATTGTGACAGCGGAAAGGCATCAATAGATTATGTGGTCCATGGACACCGCCAACCTTGAAGGTAACTCCACTTTCTTGTTATGTCATGAAAAATTTTATATTTTCTATAAGCAAATTCAATGTTATGGAATTATTGCTCGCAAAATTCAATTTGAAGCTCTGTATGAATGATTTTATCTCTTTAATTCGATTGAAGATACCAATTCATTTGATGCACACAACAATTTAATACGCAACTTCCGATTTGCCCAATAGTTCTTTCCCTTTGTGGAACTTTTATGCACAGTGAGACGCAAAACATACTATTGTCCACATGCGGTGGGTACAAATGCTTATCGCTGCCTTCATATATTGCGTAAGGCCGAATATCGGACATCATGCAACCACCCAAACTGCAGGAACGCACAATATTAGTAAGTTAATTGATATTTGATAATAAAATAGCTCAAACAAAAATTGATAATCACAATTTTTCTTTGATTAAAATATCGCTCATGCAGAGGAGGAAATAAAAAATAATTTCATATTTAATTTAATGACCTAATTCAAACAAACATTGTTCTTGATATGGTCAGTTAAATGTATACCAATGGCTGATAAAACAAAATTTACACTTTCATTACTTTTATCCGTATTTACATAGCTAGCCTATAGTATATGTATTCATCTTGTACCCACCCAAGCATTCAACAGAACACTGAACATACCTCCATCACAGAAGAGCTGATATCTCGGAAGTTGCGTATTAGAGATCTTCAAATCTGAATGACTTCACGCATTATTCTGCTGAATTGATGAATGCTTTAATTGAACTGTTGCTCTTCGATTGAATTGTGGCACACTTCAATTAATGCGCACAATAATTGAATTATTGTTCTCTTAAAATGAATTAATAATATCATTAATTAAATTGATGCATGCAAAAATTCGTTTAGAGAGGGAGAGAGCAATTATTAGCTCTTCTGAGCCAAAGGCTCAAAAAGCTAATCATATGTCTGGCGTGCGGTGTGCGTCAACTTTTTGGAAAAAGGACTATATCTCAAGAACCCCTTGGCCAATTTTTGTCAAATTTGTCACAGGGTATCCTTGGCCCAAGGGCTTTCATTTGTACTAAAACTAGGGGAGATAACTAGGAAAATGCAAACAAAAGTAGTGGTTGCTTAAAAATCTTCTCAAGAACCACTGGGCAAATTATCACCAAACTTATGCATAAGGATGAGGATAGGTTGTAGATAAAAAATTGTTCAAGACATCATCCTAGGGCAAAGGGTGTGGTCTCGAGGTCACTTCAAAGTTGACCTTAAATTTTGTTTTGTTAAAACTTTGATATTTTGCTTAGTATAAAGACTAGGATCATCAAATTTTGTCAGTTGATGCATCTTAGGACCTAATATCATGTTGTCTCAAAAGTAGGTCATGGTGACCTACTTTTTGAATTTCGCAGGTAATTATTATTAAATGGATTTTGATGCATATCTTGGACACTTTTGAGCCTATGATCATCAAAAGTTGTCAGTTGATGGATCATGGGACCTTGAACTGCGTCATGTGAAAAGTATGTCACCATGACCTACTTTCTGAATTTAATAGCTAATCATTTATGAATACATTTTAGGTTGTTATTTCAGATACCGAGAGGTTTAGAATCATCAAACCTTGTAAGTTGATGCGTCTAGAGGCCTTGAAACATTTATATTTTTAAAAAGTAGGTCACAGTGACCTACTTTTTGAATTTTGTAGACATTCGAATTTCACATTTTCAATTTTAGATGCATATTTTGGACACTACGAAAGCTAGGATCATCAAGCTTTGTCAGTTGATGCATCTTGAGTCATCATAGTTTGTTGATCAAAAAGTAGGTCACCGTGACCTACTTTTGGAATTTGAGGGCTATATTTCAGATACTATTTGACTTACAATTATCAAACTTTGTCAGTTGATGCATGTTGAGTCTTCAGAGTGTGTTGACTAAAAAGTAGGTCACCGTGACCTAGTTTTGGATTTTAACAGCTATATTTGAATATTTCAGATACTATTTGACTTACAATCATCAAACTTTGTCAGTTGATGGGTCTTGAGTCTTCAGAGTGTTTCGACCAAAAAGTAGGTCACTGTGACTTACTTTTGGAATTTGACGTTCATATCTGAATATTTCAGATACTATTTGACTTCAATTATCAAACTTTGTCAGTTGATGCATCTTGAGTCTTTGGAGTGTGTTGACCAAAAAGTAGGTCACTGTGGCCTTCTTTTGGAATTTGACGGCTATATTTGAATACTATTTGACTTGTCAGCTGATGCATCTTGAGTCTTCAGTGTGTCGACCAAAAGTAGGTCACCGTGACCTACTTTTGGACAGTTACATTTAAATTTTCAGGTACTATTTGACTTAACATCATCAAACTTTGTTAATTGATGAATCTTGGTTAGTGAGAATTTTTGCCTGTTCTACAATGTATCAGAAGAGCGATTCTAGGCCCATGGGCCTCTTGTCTAATTAGAGATATCTTCAATTCAAGATATCCACAATTAAATTATTGATCTCTTTAATTGAATTGTTGCTATCTTTAGAATAATTGATACATGCATTAAATGATTAATTATATCATTGATGCGAGCAATAATTCTTTTAAAGAGAGCAACTATATAATTAGAAGTATCTTCAATATATCCACAATTGAATTGCACACAATTGAATGCATCAATTCAATTTTGAATTAATCATATCTTAAATAATTAAAGATATCTTCAATTATTTGAGTTTATGTTAATTTGGCACCCCATACATCAATATGATGGCATTGTTGCTTGTAAAATTTAATTTGGAGGCTGAGCTCATAGAAATGATGTTATGATCTCTTTAGATTCAAGATATCTTAAATATTTACAACGCTTTTGTATCAGGAATAAATGCTTGCATCGATTCTTTTAAAAGGACAATAATATTGAATTGAAGATAACTCTAATTAGATAGTTACTCTCTCAAAAAGAATTATTGTGTGCATCAATTGAATTAACGATATTAATTCGTTTCAGAAGAGCAATAATTCAATTACTGTAGAATCATTTAAATTCGAGGGGACCAATTTTCGTGGATTGCTGAATTTTTACGGTTCGTGGGGACATAATTTCGTGGATTTATATATTTGTAAGAAAGATAACTCTGGGATGTATAGTTGTCTTTATTCGTTGAGGATGTAAATTCGTGGGTGTGGGGTACCCACGAATTCCACGAAAATTGAGCCACCACGAAATCTAATGATTCTACAGTATTGTGAGTGTTAATTCAATTATTTTTCTCTTCAATTGAATTGTAATGAGCATCAATTCAATTGTTGATATCATTAATTCAGCAGAACAATTAATGCTATCACCAATTCATTTATGCACACAATAATTCAGAATGGAAGAATCATTTATTATTTGAAAATATTTTTAATTGAATTGTTGCATGCATCATATGAATTAATATCTTCAAATAATTAAAAATATCTCCCACCCTTCTAGAATTGTAGGTTCAATCTTATATTTGATTGTTGATTCATCAAATAATATATCTTGTTAACAAATAAAAATGATAAAATAAGTATGTTGCAGTATTAATAAAAGAATTTATCAATTAGCACAATATACCTGTTATCAACGTCAGAAAATTGCAATTTCCTTAAACAGCATCATCAAAATTTCACAAAAACTTGTTGTAACGATGTAATAGTATTCATAACAATACCATGAAACTTTCTTTAAAATAAAATAAATTACACAAAATATTTGTGAAAAATAAAGGAAATCCATTACTAATAATGTATTGAAAATAGAGTTATTGCCCTTGGATTCCATATTTTGAAACGTATAATTGATTATTCATACAAAACTATTTTATGGTTAACAAGATTTTTCACAATAACTATCGAAAAAGATTCCAACAAAATTTACTTTCCTGTCGTGCATAAATCTTATTAAATCATTGACTTTTACGGACGAGTTCATTGCTACATTGTAGTTAGCACTTCTATGGCATTCTGACAATAGAACATACAGCACTACATAAAATACTAGCATTTTTAATTAATTCTAAGCAGTAGCACTTCATAAAATGCTCCAAACTGATTTGGTGCCAGAACATCTTGCATGTCTGCTCGGGCATCACCCAATTATTCGGGAAACTTCGTATTTCATATATTTTGTAAACAAGAAGTCTTTTTTCTTTGTCATTTGCGTATTGTTGCTGGTGCTGTCCGGGATATGATGCAAGTTGTTGGGAGTTTTTGCAATACGTCCGTGTATGTATTTGGGTGTTTAGAATTGAAATGGGCATGAGAAGACTCGGGGCCCATTTGTGGTGCGCTTTCTCCCAGTATCCGGAGTTGCTGGAAAGCTAATATCAGATTCTGCAGACATATAAGACCTTATATATACTACTCAAAATTTGATAAGGATCACTAGGGTATATGTGTGTAATTTACCACTAACATAACAGAAGACATGAATTTGACTCAGAAACGTGTTTACTCAGGTTATGAATGAAAATTCATGAACTTTTATCAATACGGAATGCTTGAAATCTGATAACAACACCAAAAGGCATTTCATTACAAAAAGTTAACAGCAAACCAGAGAAAGAATTACACAGTTTGGGGGGATAGTCCATCATTACACTTAGTCGATGAAGTGTCAATACCGGGTATGGCCCCCAACGTCGAGCCATGCTGTCAATAAGCACCCGGATGTTTCCAATGGGAAGGTTGTTCCACTCTTCCACGAGGGCGTTTCCGAGCTCTGCCCAAGTCGTGGGTTGTGCTCTACGGCGTGAAAGGGCAACCTGCAGCATGTTCCATACATGCTCAATCGGGTTCAAGTCCGGCGAGCGCGCTGGCCAGTCCATACGGACAATTGTCTCCTGCTAAAGGTACTGCTCCACCACCCTGGCGCGATGAGGACGGGCGTTATCATCCATCAGGATGAACTCAGGGCTAACAGCACCAGCGTAGGGTCTGACGTAAACATCGAGGATCTCATCCCGGTACCGCACCCCCGTCATTGTTCCTCTCTCCAGGACATGAAGATCTGTTCTTCCATCCCTGCTGATTCCACCCCAGACCATGATGGAACCACCACCATAACGGTCATGTTCACTGATGTTGGCATCATGGAAACGTTCACGTTGTCGTCGCCACACTCGGTGCCTCCTGTCTGTAAAGTCCAAACAATACCTGGACTCATCGGTGAACAGAACTTGAACCCAATCGTTCTGTGTCCAAGTGACATGATCTTCAGCCCAGTCCAATCGCTCCCGCCGGTGTCGAACAGTCAAAGGGACTCGAACACATGCCTTCTCGAGTTGAGACCTGCATTGTGAAGCCGATTCCGTATCGTCTGAGTGGACACATTCACCCCCGAGGCGTTCAGGAGGTCGTTACGTAGGCTGGTTGCTGTCCAGAAGGGATGGCGTCGTGCCAGAAGAGCCACAAAATGGTCTTGGCGTTGGGTTGTCGACCTCTGACGACCACCCCCATGTCGTGTGCTGCTGTACCAAAAGTTTGCTGTCGGTTCCAGGCCCTGTTTACAACGCTCTGGCTGACGTTTAGTGCATTTGCAACGTCACGTTGTGAATAGCCAGCGTCAAGCATTCCAATACATCTGCCCAGTTCTGTCGTCAGGCGACGCCTTACACGTTGAGGGGGCATTGTGTTGATAAATGTAGCGTAAACACTCAAGTGAATTTGAAATTTTAAAAAGAATCAAATACCGATGCCTGAGTGAAAATCGTGCAATGGTAGCAAAAGCATAAACTGTGATGAGAAACGCATTTCCCATGGCATGAAATGCACGTGCAAGTTTGTTGAAGACGTTTTTGATTTCACTTGGACACAATATTACCAGTTATGTAGTTATTAATTTTTTAAACAGAAAAATATCTATGATCCTTATCAAATTTTGAGTAGTATATAAGCACCTGACTTAGAATTGTCACCACAGGTAAACGTGTGTACATATATGATAAATACGCGGGTTGCGTCGAAAATATGAGTTGAATAATCAACAGTGACGTGGCCTTTTTAGTGCTTTTATAAATTTCTTTTCTGCCTTTGTATCTTTTTAGATCCGACACTTTTAAGAAAGTAGGGTGTTGTTGGGTTTTTGTGCTTATATATATCGCATGCATGCATTTGACGTTTTGAATATCTATAATTAAAAAGATTGTCTTCCTGTAAACAATATCACGACACAAGTAGGGGGCCTATATATATAATATTTGTGATATTGTGTTTACAGGAAAACAATTTTTTTTTTAAATTATAAATATTTAAAACGTCAAATGCCTGTGATATAGATATATATATACAACACTGCGGAAAAGTAAAACGAACATTTTTTTCTTCAAAATTTGCGGAAAAGTAATACGTCCGTTACTTGGAGTACGGGTAAGGCTCTTAGCGTAAAGCAGCTCTCTCTCTCTCTCTCTCTCTCTCTCGCTCTCTCTCTCTCTCCGATACTATGACCAAAAACTTTGGTACCATAGTTTAAGAGAGAGATTCACTATGGTACATGCATGGCACTAAGAAAGCAAAACAAATGCACGTGCATTTTAAGCATCTTGGTGGTTTCTTAAAACAATTATATTTTCATACTAAACATGTTAAATCGAAATTTATCTGTATGCTATGAAACGAATATCTTTTTGCATTCCATTTCCACATAAAACACGCAACTATGAAATAAACAGAAGGGTTTGAAACAAACTTGTAATCATTTGATGCACAGGGACTAAGCCCGTTTTGGGCCTGAACTCTGTGATACCCTAAAGCCCCTTTGACAAGATGTGATTAAAACAAAAAAGCAACCACGGCCTCCATTATAAATGGTATTGAAATCTCACAAGAATTGCAAATATTCATTCGTATTAAACAAATCAGCATCTATTCTAACCACTGTTATTTGACAGTTGAATATTCCTATATAACTAAATCTGTGCATTCCCCCTTTTCCATCTATCGCGGCCGGTGACAATATATATATATTCCAATAGATGACAATATATACAATGACAGTAGGTATATATTGTCGCCAACGACAATTTATATCGCAATGCAGAAATATGCCTTGTATCTTGATGGTTCAATGAAGTTTTGTCACATGCAAAGACTCGGGCATGTTATGGAGTCCTCTGTGACGGTACACAGTCTCTGTCAATCTCTACCCAGAGTTGTCGTTCCTTGCTCTCACTTACACCTCTGTAAACGTCTCAAGGGTTTTACAAGATTTTTGCAAAATGGCACGTATGCTCAAATAAAGTATGGTTTTGACTTCAGTTACAAAAATATACGTAAATAAATAAATATTGAGCAGATGTCAAGTCTTTTTGTGACACAAGAAGCATTGATTTGGGTTGAAACGTAGATATTGGGTAGTTCTATTGCACCAGGCCTATAGATAGGTACATGAAGAATATATAGTAATGGGAAAAAAAATATATAAATAGTTGCTTGTCCTACATTTTTCAGATATTTTATAACATAGTTCTTAGTTTTATTAGCCGTAAAAAAGGTGGATTTACATGTGGAATAACATTGCTTATTTTGAGTGTAAGGAACGATAACTCTGGGTAGAGATTGAGTCTCTGCATATAGTAAAAACAAAAAATGAATACATGTACCCCGTATATAAATTAATTGTTGAACCTGAAATTTAGTGAAAATCAATCTATATAAAAAAAAAAAAATTAAAAACCGGTGGAATTACTTTAATAAATGTACAGTAATCACCCCCACCCCCACCCCGAATGTTACATATGTACGTTCCCTTACATTTGTTTTGCCTTTACACTAACGTGTATGTATTCTTTCCTAGACCTCACTTGACGAGTAGAGAGAGATCTTGCAGTTATCAGTGGCGCATCTAGGTTTGTGTGTGTGTGGGGGGGGGGGGGGGGGGGGAGGGGGGGTTACAAACTCCTCCCGATTGAATTTTAGATATATTCTTTTTACTATTTTAGATCCTACAGTACGATCCCTTCTTTGGGCGGAAAAGGTACATACTTGGGTCCTAACTCCACCCACCCCTACCACCATCCCGAAAATGCCTTGGTATATTACACCTTTCTTTTACCTTTCATTAGAATTCGGGATCGAGATTCAATTTTGTTTTGATGACAGTCAACTCTCAGGTGAGCTGATATTTCAAAAATGTTTTGTACTGAAATTAAAATTCTAATCATTTAAATCATACGACAGTCAAAACACAATTACGAAATCATAAGTAATATCTGCTAGTTCCGAATAAGTACTAAGTACTCGCATCTTCTGTCAGTGTAGCTTAGACTGGTAGGAGCACACCTGTCCATACCAGGCACAGGTGTGCAAGTTAATGTACATGATTCACGGGGAATAAAAGGGCCACTTGAACCAAATACTTGACATTGATGCCGGATATTTTTCAATTGTAGAAGGAGGCACAGGAACTGTTAATTTTGTCTGTATCAATGATAGTAAGGATCTATACCACACCACCCCCTAAATAAAAAAAACAAACTAAAACACACTACACTAGAGACGGTATGGTATAGACCTGTACTCAGTGTACTGTTATTATTACAGACAAAATTACCGGTTCCTGTGACTGGGGTAAAATATTTAGAGACATTTTATCAGAAATATTGATATATTAACATTTCAATATACATCACTAAGAATGTACATTACTAATAATACATTATGTTTATATGGGTAAGCAATGCAGTCATGTTAAAAAAGAAAGCAAAAATAGATATTTATTTTATTGTCCCAATGAAGATGTATAGAAATAATTTTGTAGCCAGGGTTGGGGAGTCCTGGGATCTACAAATTACAAAGTTCTGTCATAAATTTCTGTTATGCAGTCATATACACTCATTCACATAGTGTGCGAATATAAATATTGGAAAAAAAATGATTAGAAATATGTAAATATTATTAATGATTAGTCTAGGGATTTAAACATTTCCCATCCACTGTCAAATAGTACTTCTGAATTTTATTTTATTTTTTCTTCTAGATCCAATTTGTATAGAAATGAATTTGTGCATATTATTCTGTATAGTATTCTGAATTGGACCTCCCCTACTTGTATGTCAGTGGTATTCTGAATTGGACCTCCCTTACTTGTATGTCAGTGGTATTCTGAATTGGACCTCCCTTACTTGTATGTCAGTGGTATTCTGAATTGGACCTCCTCTACTTGTATGTCAGTGGTATTCTGAATTGGACCTCCTCTACTTGTATGTCAGTGGTAATCTGTGTAGTATTCTGAATTGGACCTCCTCTACTTGTATGTCAGTGGTATTCTGAATTGGACCTCCTCTACTTGTATGTCAGTGGTATTCTGAATTGGACCTCCTCTACTTGTATGTCAGTGGTAATCTGTGTAGTATTCTGAATTGGACCTCCCCTACTTGTATGTCAGTGGTATTCTGAATTGGACCTCCTCTACTTGTATGTCAGTGGTATTCTGAAATATCAGTTAATGACACTTTTCCACTAGTCATCACCAATATTTAACTGAAGAATATGGATTCTCATTTTGTTTCACTCTTTGGTTCACACTGAACTGAATTTGAATAAAATTAATGTTGTACAATTACCAGTAGAACTTTCCTTGTTTTCACATACATGTATAATGCTCATAAATGATGATGCTTAATAAGGTGATTTCTACATTTATAATGTAAATGATTTACATGATTTTTTTTATGCCCCCAACATCGAAGATTTTTCGGGGGGGGGGGGGGGGGGGGGTAGTGTTTAGCTTGTCTGCCTGTCTGTGACAAAAAACTTTACACTTTGTCGTGTTTTACAACATAAGAAGTACAGCTTTCATATTTGGCATGTGTATTCCTTGTCACTTGTTGTGGCAAGACCTAATTTTCATTGACAGCAAAATCTTTGGCATTGACCTTTGACCTACTTTCAGAAAATTTGAATATAAGCCACATCTTTCAAATCGTAAGAGGTACTGTTTTTATATTAAGCATGTGCATTTCTTGTGAGAAGACCTTTCCATTGGTACCAATTTGTTGACATTGTGACCTTGAAATTGACCTCTGATCTACTTTGAATATTTGCATACTTCTAATGGCAGGTGCCTTTACAGAAGTAACTTTCAGAAGTTATCAATGTTTGCAACCAGGTTCATCATTGTTCAAGATATTTTACAAACAAAAGTAAAAACTTAGCGAATCAAGTTGCATCATAAAGTCCATAGATTATATTCAATAAACACCATTACATAACTCAGTTACATAAATGACAACTCCACTATGTAGACATTATTCAATCAAACTAGGCACAAATTATTCTTGAGTTAAGGGAATTCAAGTTGTTCAAATGATGGGTCATGTGCCCTCCAAAGGGGAGATAATCAAGAAATGGCAAAACAGGTGGTTTCATTTAAAAATCTTCTTAAGAGCTACCGTGCCAGAAATTTACATGAAAGCTTCCTGATATATTATCCCATAGGGATCCGGGTTAGAATAGGTCCTCAGTATCCCCTTGCTTGTCGTAAGAGGCAACTAAATGGGGCGGTCCTTCAGATGAGACTGGGAAAAAAACGAGGTCCTGTGTCACAGCAGGTGTGGCACGATAAAGATCCCTCCCTGCTCAAAGGCCATAAACACCAAGCACAGGCCTAAATTTTGCAGCCCTTCACCGGCAGTGGTGATATCTCCATATGAGTGAAATATTCTCAAGAGGGACGTTGAACAATATTCAGTCAATCAACTTCCTGATATAATGCAGATTCAAGTTTTTTCAAATCATGACCCTCAGGGGCCACAATAGGGGATCAAAGTTTAACAAGAATTTATAAGGAAACAACAGCACAGCCATGATTAGTCCTATCAATATGCAAGCATACCCAGATAGTGCAGATTTAAGTTTGTTCAAATTGTAGTTCTGGAAGTCAGGTGGGACCACAATAGGAAATCAAAGTTTCATACAGGAAATTGATTAAAACAAAGTCTTTTCAAGAGAATCAGGGCCACTTATAAATCATATCAAAATGCAGATGTTCCCATGCTGTGTGGATTCAATTTTTTTCAAGCCCCCATGATTATAAGTCAGGAGAGAGAAGAGGGGGGCATATTGTATTTTGTCCTGTCTGTCTGTTTGTCAAAAACATCAAGCTTCCTCATAACTTTTGAATGGTGAGTAATAGGGTTATCATATATCTTAAGTGTGTTCCTTGTGACAAGATCTATTTTATGGCACCATAGTATTTAACCCAGTAACTTGGAGTTTGACCTACTTTTAAGAAAATCCAATTTATTCAATGTCTCCTGAACTATTTAAGGTAGAGTTTTCATATTTTGTGTATAGATTTCTTATGGCAAGACCTTTCATTTCATACTTTGTGTGACCTTAACCTCCAGAACAGCAAGGTGGTGTTAGTTATATTGGTGTTCAGGCATCCCCTTGCTGAGTGAATTCAAGTTCCGTTATGTCGTGACGCTTTGAGGCTAGGTTGAGGCAACAGTATTAGGTCAACATCTTTTATGGGAATAAAGTTTATGTAAACATCTTTTGAAAATCACAAGAGCTGAACAACAGTAGGGCCAAGGTGGCTCTGGCATGAACAAAGTCCTTTATATTAATTCCTAATGTCTGAAACATTTGCTTATCCTTCTGGTAGGCAATGAGGAAAGCCAGTTTGGGCAATGACCATGATTTATTATGTTGTGAAGGTATAACAAAAGATAGAAGAATTGATAATCTGTGTAACCTCTCACACATATTTAGCAAATAATAAATCATATATACTAAACTAAAACTACATTGCACATATGAATAAATATACACTCACACTCTTCATATATACTCTCACACACAAAAAAATTGGAAATTCAACAAAATCTGTGTCCGAGAGAATATCATGGACCTTGCCTCAAGCTAATTTTTTTTTTTTAAGTGATACTATTATGATCAGACCTATAGGGAAGTACCCCTAGAAATGAAATGATTGGCTACAACCATTTGTTATTTTTTAATGGACTAACTAGGGCATTTGATTGGTTATGGTTGGGGGACCTCACAAATAGTAATATCAGAAGTATCCTATGGGGTGCCCCTCCAATATTTTGACAGCTGATCGGCCAATCCATATCTCACTAGAGGGTATGCCTAATGGGCTATGGTCAATGACCACAATAGTGTAGGACCCAAAGTCAGTAATTAACAACCATTAAATCTTCATTTAATTTTTCAAGACATTAACAAAGTCTTTTATGAATACTATAGCTGTAGTATTGTCTTGAGATAATTTGAGGATATTCCTCAGATAGTTCTACTAGGATGCAAAGCCATCTTTTGATCTTTCTTTTTTCTTCTTCCTTTGGCTTAAGACTAATCTTGGTTAAAGTTTCATGAACATGTCAGCTGGACACTTATACAATTAGAATGTGTGGGTACATGTGTAGCAGTTATTTTGTTGAAGAGGTTTTTCAAAATTTTGCAGTAAAAAATAAGGCAAATATCAACATACAATTGCATGCTGATTACCCATATAAATAGCATTTAATACTGCAAATATTAAGAGACGAAAGCGTGCTGATTATCTAGGTGCTAAATCCACATATACAAAAAAGCCATGACAATAATTTATCGTTTTTATAAAAACCGCAAAAATTTACACCAGCAAAAAGAAAAAATTTATGCCATCAGATAAGAAAAATTTACACCTGCAGAAAAGTCGTAGTAATATAGGGTTATCTGTGTCTGTGTGTAGTATGATGTTATAATGTCTTGGAATTGGATTCAAATTCCCTCTCTCTTCCGCTGCTTTGAGTTGTAAGTAAAAAAAAAAAATGAACATTATCATAAATGGATATTTGAGTAAACTTTGTCAGTATATATAAAAAGAAATCAATATAACATAATATACTGTGCAAATCTAGATCCAATTTTCAATGGAGTTAGATTTCATATAGATAACTATTTGCAAACATTTATAAATTCGATCTTTAGAATTAAAAGACAAATTGACATTACAAGAACTCTCTAAAACTCTTAGAAACTTGAAATCTAACAAATTGCCAGGTTCTGATGGTTTCTCAGCTCAGTTTTTTAAAGTATTTTGGAAACTTTGTAGTGAGGTCCCTTAACTATGCTTATGAGAATAAACTTATATCTATTACGCAGAGACATATGGTATCATAACTTTGCTTCCTAAAGGTGAAAAACCAAGAGAGTATCTTAAAAACTGGCATCCAATAAAATTGTTAAACACAGTATATAAATTAGCTTCAGGTTCTATTGCCAATACCATATATGCTCGCCTATAAGTCGGTTCACCTGTAAGTCGGTTGTATAGTTTTTAGATTATTTTGGAGGGAATTGTCATTGACCCATTTATAAGTCGGTCTAACTTTTTTTCAAAAATCGGTTGATAATTTCAAATCAATGCTCTAATGTTTTTACCTGTGTTTCAAATAATATTTTGAAAAATGAGCTGATATTTGATATTTTTTTTCTCGACAAATCAATTTTATATCAATACTCTTATGTATTTATCTGTGTTCCAATAATATTTTGGGATATGACATCGATATTTCATTTTTTATTCTCAACAAATTAAACAGTTACTATTTTGTCCATGTGTTTGTTGTTTAGAAAATACTAGACTATACATTACGCCGTCCAGAAAAATACTAATGTTCTTAGGACACTCCTATAAGTCGGACATAGAGTTTTGGACCAAAATTTAACTCCAAAAAATCAGACTTATGGGCGAGTAAATACGGTAGATTAAAAACACATATTAGTAAACTTATAAATACTGAGACCAAACTGGTTTCATTAGCAATAGATATATCATTTGGTGAAAATACACAGTTACATTTGTAATATATGACATTATGCAGTTTACTGAAGAAGACATTCGTGGGCTTTTGACATGATATCATGGGATATTTATTTGGTGTTGACCTATAGACATATGACCATTCATGCATATCCTTTCAAGGGCTGGATATTTAGAAGAATGTTCCTCTGAAGGTGTGGGGGGGGGGGGGGGGGGGATGGTGGTAGGACAATAATTTTAAAAATAGTGAATTACTGTATTATTACACACTCTATTTACTATTCTACAAAATTGACCATTGGGGTTGGGTTTCTAGTGCCTAAAGTTGACAGCGTAGGGGTCACTGCGACAAGAAGTATGCGCAAAGACTTTTTTCAAGGTGTAATTTTCATCACCTTACTTTCTTCCATTCTTTTTTTACCTTCTGTTGAGTTTCTCTTTCTTCTGACACCTAGACTATGTGAGTGCCTATTAAGCAGAACCTATACCTGCTCAGTTTTGAAGGGTATGGAAATCTGCAAAAAAGTTTTCATGAAACTCCAATGCTTGTCACATATTTGAGGATCTATAGAATTAGACAGAATAAAGACAGAGCTTTATCATTTTAACAGCCATTCCTCTTACAATCCATTCTAAATATGTTATGATATCCTCTCCTGCGGCCTAGCGCAGGAGGTCTCAATCTATTTTTGGCCAATATTACACACTTTTGCATTGATATATATAGCCATCCTATCACTTCTATAATCTCTCAGTTAATTACTGGGTAAGCATGAAGTCTTTATCTTTGTAATTCAAAAGTTTATTATGAGCAGATTTAAAAAAAAAAATGGACAGGGCATAAAAAGGAAATTCATTCAATGGATAGAAGGAAGTGGCTCTCTCTCTCTCTCTCTCTCTCTCTCTCTCTCTCTCTCTCTCTCTCTCTCTCTCTCTCTCTCTCTCTGAAAGTTACTTCCCTTTGTGCACAACATAATGGACAAATAAGTTTTTTGGATTATTTTTTTTACTATGCCATTGCTGGCATCCGCTAATTCAACTTTTCTCAAGGACAGGTGCTTTACTTCAAGGAATACTGGTATACATACATTATGAGGTTCTGATACAGAAATCGCATTATCTTGTGTCCGTCTAATGTATTCCATTAATAAAAGGATAATTAAACTGAACGTTAATGTGGTAATTACAGCTTGTTCAGTGTTCCTTTTTATGAAGATAACACACTACCTGTAGATTCAGGAGGAAAAAATGTCAGCAGGCCTGCTATTAAGAGATAAAAGCCTCAAAGTATTTGGAAAATGAAGGACTTGTCATTTTCATTTACCACTTCCATTTCAATGTCAACTTTCATTATTGAAATATTTTTCTCAGAATGGAATATGATATAACCAGCATATTGAAAAACTGATATATGGAATAAATTTTCAACTGTGTTCTATAAAAAGTAGTCTGTTAATGGGAATATCGTGCATGGATATATTGTTAATCAATCATCCACATTTCTAGATATTATTATCAACAAGAAATTCAGTTTTATTCAATTTCTGATAACAATTATGTGATTGGCCACTTAGATTTTCATTGAAGTCATATTTAGTCCTGTGGGGAGGCTTGTAGTGAATGTGCAGTAAGAAACAAATTTCTTACACCTGTCAATAAATCTACTCATTATTTTCTTTACGGTCATCTTGATGTCCTTGTTTAAAGTACAGCAACACTTTTATTCATTGATAAGAAATATATTTTAATATATCATGGGAAATTATTTCAAAAAACCTTATTATCGACACTTTTAACTTTTGGGCATTAATTGAAAACTAAAGAGGTAATGTATTTTTTTTTGTAATTCATATTATAGATCTATATATCTGTAGACATTAAGAACATCTAAGTTATAAATCTTCAGCTTGGTGAGAACAAGTATTGTGTACCATACATTTTATATCAATCACTTCCCATTTTTGCATCAGATAAGTATGATCCTTCATAAATTCAACTTTTTTATCAGACAGAGAAGGGTAAAAATCATATTTTCTTGTATCGTTCTCTCAGATGATGTTGCACTAAATCATCCAAGGCAAAGACTGCAGAGTTCTACAGGTTTGTACGTTTGGCTTTTCACAGATAGATCCCGAATATTGGCATGGATAATGGTGAAAGAAAACCTATCAATTTCATTATTTCAGCAGATTGACAGAGATGGTTGGGTATTAGTTGATTATTCTTCAGCACAATTGTAACAACACAAATCATTACTGTTGTCTGTATACCCAATTAGATTCTCTGCATGGGGGTTCTAATCCTGTTGTATTCACCGACTTCATGTGAATACTATCTAAATGATTAAAACAGTTCCTTTTGTGATGAGTACAGTTTCCAAATTGATGCAGTCTATAATCCAGGGTGTTTTTTTTTAGAGCTTTGAACAAAATGCTAAGTTTATGTAAACCCAGAGCCCAGTAAGAAGTTCATCTACTGTTATCATCGAGTTCCTCCAAAAAGCCTTCCTATTACATTGTGTGTGTATGAGTAATGTTTTATAATCTCTTAAGGTAGCCCACTACACTAAAGCTTATGCTCTTTATGACACTATGTCACAAGATGGCGATTTAAATAAGCTATTTGTATCGATAGATTTATTTGTCTATCATCGTAGCTCAGTGGTTAAAGCATTAGGCTGGTAAGCCGCAGATCTCGAGTTCAAATCCGCCAGTCTTTTGTTCATATGTGTTGAAATAATTTTTTGGAAAATCATGTTTTTTATACAAATTTGCATATTTCCTGCCTTTTTGGCATATATACTTAATTACCATATATCATCATATCTTTTATGGTTAAATCAATTCATACTGATTTGAGGAATTATTTCAGGGTGTAGTGAGCCACCTTAATGTATTCTGGGACTTTGAAAATTTCAAACACATTTTGTCAAGATTCAACAATCCTTATATTGAATGCCCTTTATCGCTGAATTTTTTACAGACTGGACAAAATGCTCTGGTTGTGGTAGCCTAGTGGTAGGGTGTTCGCTTCCATTAGGTCCAGGATCAATCCTCAGAGTGAAGTGTTAACCATAAGACATTTAACATTGGTCACATTAACATCCTTTGCCAAGCACCTGGCATTAGAAGTGAAAGTCTCAGATCTTTCAAATGTGACCTTAAAAACAAAGGCCCCTTGTAGGTGTTGGCATAATAAAGAACCCTCAATGCTACAGCCCTGAGTGCCATGCATCAGTGATTATTTGTGGCACTTCAGTGAAAAGCTAGTGATGTCTCTTCATGAATGAAAAATTCTGAAATGGGATGTAAAACAATAAACATCTGTTATCTTGTCTAATTAATCAATTTAGTTTTCCACTTCTGATTGGTCATATTCAAATACTTCTCAGTACACTATCAGAATATTTGCACAGAATTTATTTTCAGTGCCACAGTTGAGGATAAAAAATCCAGTGTTGAACAGACTAAGATTTTGTAAATTGTAATATGAGATATTTTATACAATTACTGACATTTCTTGAAGTCAATACGATGCTTTAGCCCAAAGTGTGAGATGAATATAGTACTTCAAGGGTATCTAAACAACTGTACTGACCTAAAAATGTCAATAATATTTTTATCATATAATTGAATTATTCAAAACATCAAAACTGGCTACTAGAGCCTGATACCTGGTTGGCCATCTTTGTATACAGCTAGACTGCCAGACCTAAGTTTAAAGTGATGTGAGGTGCAAGTTTTTGGTTATTGTATTACTCAGCATCATTTTTCAGAGGGAGGGGGGGGGGGGGCAGCTGGAGAAGTAGATGACCTAACAACTATCTGAAAATTCTTGACAAGCAAAATATTAATAGTTTCTACAAGGAATATGTCCTACTGCAGAGCGATTAATGCAGGGAAAAAATGTTTGTTTTACATCCTGCTTGTCGTCTAATCAAATCATGAAATGCCTACATTACACAAACACAGAACATAAATCAGATACTTCAACACAAACCTCAAAATCCTAAATTGGGGGAGTTAGTTGTTCATCCTTCAGAACATGGAATTTTGAGTGAAACATTAGCTTCACTACGTTTTGCTCTTTATATCTTTCATTTGTTTGGAAGGGGGGGGGGGGTAATATACAAAAGAAATTTTGCAAGCTTCATGTATTGTGTGAATTTAGAAGAGGAAACCTTTCTTTGGAGAAAAGCTGGTGACTATTGCAAGAGTTGTGGAACCTGTATGTACATGTAGACTAACACTAGAGAAGTCAGTTTGCATTAATGAACTCTTTAACAAAGGCCGATTGAGATGTGAACATTTTCACACTCAGAACAAATTAGAATACTGAATTCTTGGTGTTATTTTGTGACATCAACAAAAATATTCAAGTTATGCAGATGAAAATCATGGTGCAGGTGTTGGATAAGAATATTGAATATCTGCGTGGGTAATTATACAGACACACCATCTTTGTATGGGGAATTTGGAGAGAATTACTCGTCTCAGGAAATCTCTAAATCTCCCAGACAAAGATAGTATACATATTTGTATATAATCCACTCTCCAATATTTCCTGTTATCAATTTTCCATTCTCTGAATCAAATCATTTTCTGTGATAATATTAGCAGGTACAAGTTGGGATGGTAGTGGAGATCTTGATAGCTCAGAAGACCACCAATATCTTCGAAAGATGGTTTTGTTAGAAACTGTTGAGAGCCTAAAACTTTGTATGACATACACAGAGACGCAAAGAAACTGAAGGTAAGAGGAATGTCCATGGATTGCAGAGAAATCCGCATGTACAGATACGCTGGATATGAAATGACAAATTAACATTCTCTCATATAATTGTAGTCCTCCTATAATTACAGTTGAACTTTGACATCTCGAATATCATGGATATGTTTAAGTGATTCGGAAGTCCCAACCACTTAATCTTTAAGTAATTTACTCTCAATATCACGAATCCTCGGATATCTCGAAGTAATACTTACTCATGTCTTCTACATTTTCAAAAAGTTTAATGCTGGAAGATTGGAAATGAATAATGACCTTTTTGCACTTAAAATAAAGACTTTGAGAAAAAAAGCATACTAGGAGTATTGTCAGTTTTTGAAATTGCACAAAAGTTTCAATGCCTTACCTCTGAATTTAAGATGGAACTTTAAAAAAGATGGGGTGGTGGATATAGAATATTTGAATTTTGGAAAAATATATCAACCAAATTAATGAATTTACAACATTTGATTTAGTTCAAAGTCTCTACTACTTAATGTATCATAAATTACAATACTAAAATACATATGTCTACAAGGGTATAATCACTGACAATATGTTACATGAAACAGAAATGTTAAAATTGTGCAGATGTAGAAATTTTTGATTAAACAATCCTTCCACCACTAAATGCAGGGCCTTTCCAAACCCTTTCAAAATTTGAATTGATATAAAAAAAATTCTAATTGATAGGTTGAAAAACTGTAAATGTGGAAATTAATTCATGAGATTATTTACACTGAATATGCGATTCCACGATTTTTGTATTATTCCCAAAGTTATGCAGTTTATTAATTTATGATACTGTCATCGAGTAATTAAACCCTATGAGTATAGTTTGCTAAAGAATGTGTAATTAACAATACGCAGACATATGGATATGTTTACAGGAATAGATATATATTTGGACCAATTGAATAAGTTTGAACCAGTAACTATGCAGTTATGGCATCCTTTGTAGTTTTGTTCAAAAGCTGAGGTGCTAATTTCCTTAAAAGGTGTTTTTTTTTTTAATCTATTGTGCTAAGCAATGGGTGTGCAGAAACATTGAAGAACACATCATAGCGTGTCGTGAAAATTGTCTGCAAACCTGTTTTGTTTTTCAGCACAATAATCATATGATGCATATGTTTACACTTCATGTGATATGTTTGAAATCCATGTAAATTTAGATTTCCTACAACTGTTTACCCTTGTGATTCAAGAAGATGCAACTGTGCACTACCGTGGCATAGCCAGGGCAGCATTCTGGAGTGTAATTTGTTAGATTTGCGATGTCAACACGATTGGTTGTTAGGCATTGTGATGTCATGCTGATGTTGTCCCATATTGTCATTGTGATTTTGAAGATTTTCAATTGGTAAACACACACCGGAATATCCATAGTGTAGAAAATTAATATAGCTCCAGGATCTGCAGACATTTTTTATTTAGTTGAATGTGCAAAAGTTGGAATTTGACCAAAAATAATTTGACACAGCTACTTACAAAAATGGTTGCTTTCGATGAATGTATAATTGGAGAAATAGAATGAGACTACTTTATGACATGATAATGCCGAGTTTTCACTAACTCCTGGGTTATGCAGAAAATATTCAGAATTTTAGCCTCTAGATGTCAAGGAAATCAATAGGGAATGGTGATCAAATACATCTGAGACTTTATTCATTTATCTATTTTGGAGAGAAATATACCATCTTTTTTATGTATACATACTCTCTGGAGGTATGCTCTGTAATTGATTTTCTTATGAAACCAATGAGGCCTCTGCTAATAAAATTATTTGTGTTCGCTACTTTTTTTCTCTTTGGATGAAATAAAGACTGCTTGTTGCTGCCATGGCACTGTACAGTGTATAGGTCATTATAGTGAAATAAGGCCCTGAAACCCATCATTGGAAATTATATGACCTGACCACAGGTGACAGGTCAAGCAATGATGACCATAAAGGGAGTTGTTGTTTTATTGCAGCAAGAAAAAAATCAAACCTAAACAACTTACTTTGTATATGAGTATTTAAAAATTTCATGAAAATTTTAATTCAGCATTATATTACAATTTATTCATTGAAACTGTCTGACTGACTTAATCCTTACAATTTGGAGACATTGTGATTGATTGAATAGGATATATTAGCAGTTTGCTAGAATCTCTTTACAGTTATCCCTCACTATAATGCCCTTCGTTATAATGCCAACCCTGCATATTGCCAATAATATTCAAAGTCCCATTTTCCTTGCTATTCAAAAGCCCGGTATATATCACGATGGTGAATTACGTGACTTTGGCATGACCTATTACTCAAAAAAATGACGACAAAAGTCAACACAAGGGGAAAATTCAAACGAAGAAGTAACACCTTTATCAATAACGAATTGTCACATAACTTATTGCAATATTTGAAGGATTTTCTCAAGAATAAATCTGTAATAGAATGGTAGTTCTACGTGCAATAGAAGCGGAGAATATTGACACCGTTTTTTGGCGCTCGGAAAGTTTTGGACTGAAAACAAATGCTGTTTTTTGTGTTAAACCCCAAATAATTATAATTTGACAAAAACTTTTCATGGCGTTGGCTTTTAGTCCATGATATCATTTGCTGTTTGAATCTATTGTTTCTTCATCATCAGGTGCCATAAAAAAAAATAATGAAACAACCAAGCTAACCATTGCTCATACAAGTTGTTAACAAATACTTGTAAGGACAGGAAGTTCATTAATTCACAAGTTTTAAGTTGTTGGAGTCATTGAACTGAATGAGGATCCATGCTTTTGATAAGGATAATTAATGAGTGTTGATGATTAATAAAATTGATTTGTTTATTGACATAGACAGGATTAAAGTATCTCATCAGAAGTGTGGTTATTAGATAAATTATTGCTATATCTGCATACCTATAACCTCAGCTGATATATTTAGACAAGATATAGTCTGTAGTCAGCTATTTCAGTATGGGGATTATTTGCTATTATGGATTAGGTCTGCCTAAGATCCCCCACCCCCACCCCCAAAGCTCTGATTTTATGGAAGCAGAATAGCATTCTGACAATTCCAGAGAAATGTTTAATCATGTTAATATACAGAATTTTAATTGTTCTTGATGAATTGTTTCCCTAAGACTCTTCTAATTACTTTATTAGATATCTGGATTTTGATTCGGAACCCACAGGTTTTCTCTCCATTACACTGCATTTAATTGTTTAAAAATGAAATGTAACAGAAAGAAAACCTGTGGGTTCTGATGTTGGATTTTAATTATTTTCAAAGGGGTATTTTAACCACTTGAACCCCCCCCCCCCTAACCCCCCAAGGCTATGAGTACACAGGTATGTTATGCATGAAATCACAAAACATAAGTTTAATGTAAGAAAATTAATCAAGTATGTTTTTTTTTTCCCCTGATATTTATATACATATTTGATAATTATCAAGATGCCATGCTAATGGAAAGACAATGTCATGTACCTGTAATTTTAAAATGTAGCTTTGTTAAAGGAAATAGTGCAATAGATAAGAATATACATTTTTGAAACTATTTATTACCAATGCTGTTATGCAATGCTATAGTTCGCCATGTACATGCATACAAAACGTGGTTTATATTGTTTGCAAACTTCTTTTTAAGGGGATTAGGATCCTGGCTGTTGAATGTGTACAACCTGATACTAATTTGATCCACAGTTTGACAACAATATAAATTGATGTTATATTGGGAATGTTTTTGGTAATGACTTGGCTAGCACATCTACAGAATCTTGGGATCGTGTAAAGCTTATTTCATTCTTGATGCATCACAGTCAAATCTTACATTTGATGAATTTTCAAAAACAGGAAGAAAGGTTTTGTGATTAAGTATTCATGACACAAGGATCAAGAATTTGTTCTTTTCATCAATCCAAGAAAGTCTGATAAAATCAAGTAAGCTGTTTGTGTATTTCAGAAAATTACTTTAAAGTTTAGGATTATGCGAGAAAGGTTGCATTGATTAGTTCAATGTTAAAGTCATATGACAATCTCTTTTATACACTGGCAACATGAATTTCTATATTATGTTATGGCATGTACTTGTATGTACAGATTTTGACCAATAAGGTTCATTGGCTGATGCAATTCTCATGAATTAATTGTTTATCATGCCAATAACATGCTGGTGTTTCAAGTCCCATTGGCATCATCCCTAGCTCTTAGTAAATGTGAATATGGGCGTGATAATTGATTTAACTTTAATGAGAGGATTGTTCTTTTCACACATTGAGTCAGTAAAAGTATTTGGAAGTAGAATAATTGATTAAATTCATTCCATTCAGGCATAGAAAATCCTTTCTGAGCAGAATTTCTTGAATACTCTGGTATATGCTACAGCAGAAAACTATCAGTGGACATTGAGACTAAGTAAATCTCAAGATGGAATGGCACATTATTGAACTTAAGCTGTTAGGTTGATACTCAAACTCTAGATGTTAAAAAGAAGATCAAATGCAGTGTGAATTCCCCAACCTGACCTGACTGATGATGAGTAAATAACTTACACTGAATATGTACGTACTTCAGCATCTATACTACAGTAGAAACCTCATCTTTGCTAGGCATGGCCATGATGGGTTCTGAACCACTCAAATGAAAGAAGCACATTGGACAGAACCCTTGGCTTGCCACGATGTTGTAACCTTAAACTATTTGACACGCTCATTAATTAGCACTGTAATCTGCAGTGTTGTGATATACATGTATCAAGTACTCAGTTATTCTTATTTAGGTTGATCATTTTTAAAAGTAGTACTCTATCAATTGTGTAGAAAGTGCCAAAATATACATAATCAATAATCACTACACAGATAAAAATAAGTACTGTATAACAGTAATCTCTACACAGATACTAATAAGTACTGTATAACAGTAATCACTACACAGATACTAATAAGTACTGTATAACAGAAGTAATCACTACACAGATACTAATAAGTACTGTATAACAGAAGTAATCACTACACAGATACTAATAAGTACTGTACAACAGAAGTAATCACTACACAGATACTAATAAGTATGTACAACAGAAGTAATCACTACACAGATACTAATAAGTATGTATAACAGAAGTAATCACTACACAGATACTAATAAGTACTGTATAACAGAAGTAATCACTACACAGATACTAATAAGTACTGTATAACAGAAGTAATCACTACACAGATACTAATAAGTACTGTATAACAGTAATCACTACACAGATACAGATAAGTACTGTATAACAGTAATCACTACACACAGATACTAATAAGTACTGTATAACAGTAATCACTACACAGATACTAATAAGTACTGTGTAACAGTAATCACTACACAGATACTAATAAGTACTGTATAACAGTAATCACTACACACAGATACTAATAAGTACGTATAACAGTAATCACTACACAGATACTAATAAGTACTGTATAACAGAAGTAATCACTACACAGATACTAATAAGTACTGTATAACAGAAGTAATCACTACACAGATACTAATAAGTACTGTATAACAGAAGTAATCACTACACAGATACTAATAAGTACTGTATAACAGAAGTAATCACTACACAGATACTAATAAGTATGTATAACAGAAGTAATCACTACACAGATACTAATAAGTACTGTATAACAGAAGTAATCACTACACAGATACTAATAAGTACTGTATAACAGTAATCACTACACAGATACTAATAAGTACTGTATAACAGAAGTAATCACTACACAGATACTAATAAGTACTGTATAACAGTAATCACTACACAGATACTAATAAGTACTGTATAACAGAAGTAATCACTACACAGATACTAATAAGTACTGTATAACAGTAATCACTACACAGATACTAATAAGTACTGTATAACAGAAGTAATCACTACACAGATACTAATAAGTACTGTATAACAGAAGTAATCACTACACAGATACTAATAAGTACTGTACAACAGAAGTAATCACTACACAGATACTAATAAGTACGTATAACAGAAGTAATCAGTGTCGCACAGTTGACTCATTCCAGTACTATGGATTCTTTATTTTACCCGAGTATTTAATATCGCGAAATATTCGCCCCCTGGGCCCCCACCAGGGCTTCGTCCCCACACCCCCTGCCTCATAAAGTGGCACCCCCCGTAACCGCAATTCCTGGATCCGCCCCTGATAAGCAACACGATCATGAGTCCCATGAACTTTTTTGATAATCGTCTACGCGGTGAGCAGTGCACTCGTGTCATCACTACAACCCGACATCAATATGACAATAAATTAATGTAGATGTACATTCTGATAAAAATGACTACCGGAAGACCAGGTAAAACATAATTTCTGATTTTCTTTAAATAAATGAATTACAAGAACCTCATACTTGTAATTTAATTTAATCACACCTATAAGGGAACAGGACTTGTGGCACATGCTTATATTTTTCATCATAATGCAATGTCCGACCTCTAAGCGTTTGTTTGACTTCAATGTCTTGTTTCTCTGGACTTTTCTGATCTTTCCATCGTCATCATAGTCGTTGTTATTTTAAAGGTTTTGACTTCTTTTTCAGAACCACTGAGCCAATTTCATTCAAACTGGCCACAAAGCATCATTGGGTAAAAAGGATTTTTATTAGGTCACCTGAATTCATTCAGGTGACCTATTGCTATCTGTTTTTGTCCGTCGTCATTCGTCGTGCGTTAACATTTGAACATTTTCAGCTTCTTCTCTGAAACCCCTGAACCAATTTCAATCAATTTTGGCTTATAGCATCTGTGGGTGGAGGGGAACAAAAATTGTGAAATTCATGGTCCCTGCCCCCCTGGGGCCTGAGGGGTGGGGCAAAAACCATCAAAATGAGTGTAATTTTAAAAAATCTTCTTCTTTACTCCTGGACATCAAGAAGCCAAACTGGGGGCATAATTATAATGAGCGTTGAGCCCTCTACCAAAATTGTGAAATTCATGGCCCCTGGGGCAGGGGTTCTTGTGTTAGGGTGGGGCTCTATTGGTCATATAGTGAAAATGTAGAAATTCTTTGAAAATCTTCTTCTCTGTCTCTGGGTATTAAGTAGACAAACTAATAGCATGGTAATGATGAGCAAGGATGCCTCTTTATACCCCCCACAACAAGTTGTGGGGGTGATATACTGGAATCGGGTTGTCCTTCTGTCCGTCCGTCCGTCTGTAGACGCAATGGTTTCCGGGCTCTAAAGCATTATCCTTTCCACCTACCATCACCATATCATATATATGGACTACCCATGAGATGAAGATGTTCCCTATCGATTTTGGGGTCAAAAGGTCAAAGGTCAAGCACACTGGACATCGAAGTAGCAATATGGTTTCCGGGCTCTAAAGTGTTATCCTTTCCACCTACAGTCACCATATCATACATATGGACTACCCATAGGATGAAGATGTTCCCTATCGATTTTGGGGTCAAAAGGTCAAAGGTCAAGCGCACTGGACATTGAAGTAGCAATATGGTTTCCGGGCTCTAAAGTGTTATCCTTTCCACCTACAGTCACCATATCATACATATGGACTACCCATGGGATGAAGATGTTCCCTATCAATTTTGGGGTCAAAAGGTCAAAGGTCATGCACACTGGACATCGAAGTAGCAACACTCAGAAAAGAGGTAGTTTATACCTATTACCAACACCCTTTGGGAGATTGGGGTAAGCGGGGGGTATTCTTAGTGAGCATTGCTCACAGTACCTCTTGTTAAAAATTGTGAAATTCATGGCCCCTGGATCAGGGGTTCTGGTGCTAGGGTGGGGCTCTATAAGTCATATAGTGAAAATGCATTATTTCTTTGAAAATCTTCTTCTCTGTCCTTGGGTATTAAGTAGACAAACCAATAGCATGGTTATGATGAGCAAGGATGCCTCTTTCAAAATTGTGAAATTCATGGCCCCTGGGTCAGGGGTTCTGGTATTAGGGTGG
Organism: Ostrea edulis; assembly: GCF_947568905.1. Classification (NCBI taxonomy): domain Eukaryota; kingdom Metazoa; phylum Mollusca; class Bivalvia; order Ostreida; family Ostreidae; genus Ostrea; species Ostrea edulis. The sequence goes on along the minus strand of NC_079168.1, from coordinate 52,408,664 downwards.
GGCCCTATTGATCATATAGTGAAAATGCATTTTATTTCTTTGAAAATCTTCTCCTCTGCTGCTGGGTATTAAGTAGACAAACTAATAGTATGATAATGATGATCAAGGATGCTTCCTTCAAAACTGAAATTTATGGCCCCTGGGTCAGGGGTTCTGGTGCAAAGGTGGGGCTGACCACATAGCTATTCAATGTTTCTTCCATCCAAAAGTAAAATTCTTATATTTAAACACAAACCTAATTCAAACATTGGAAGGTTGTTACATGATACTCAGGTGACCTATAAGGCCCCTGGGCCTCTTGTTTCTTAAAAAGAAGGATTATGTCCTCATTAAAGCATCATCGCTATAGCCGCACATACTGAGTGCAGGAGTACCTACCCTATCTCAACGTGTGGACGGAGACAATAGGCAAGGTTTGCGATGATGCATTTTAAGGGGATATACGTATGATTAAAAATAATTAAAATAGGATAGAGTGTTTATAAAATCCTCCCAAGAACTATTGAAAAACCAAGACTTGTGTGGAAGCGTCTTTATTCTAAATTTTTTTTTTTTTTATCTATGTCATTTCTGTCAGAAATTCCCAACCATTAGAATAGATCTTGTTTATTATAATGAAGATTCAAGTTTGTAATTCCCAACCATTAGAATAGATCTTGTTTATTATAATGAAGATTCAAGTTTGTTCAGACCATGAGCTCCAGGGCTAATTGATGGGGCCTCAGTAAGAATATAAAGTTTACCTTGGAATGTATGGGGAATATATTTATGAATTTTCTTCTTAAGAACAATGGTACAATTCATCAACAAATATGCAAACATACTCATGTAGTGTAAGAAGAGATCTAAAAATTCTGAATTGTTTTGGCAAACTTTCCTACAGCAATATGATACATGTTAGTATTACTGTCTATGAAATTATAGTAGGCAATCATCTGGAGACATATTAGTAATATAGTGATTGAATTGCAAGACTTGGCTTATTATTGATGTTCCAGTAAGTTCTCTGTATTAGCGTAAAGGTGGCTCAGGTGAGCATGGTGATTCCTTGGCCTCTTGTTGAATTTATGAATATTTCAGCGTATTAAATTACTATGCTTGCAAATAATTCAAATTCGTACAAATAAGTTAGATTCCTTGAACAGTGCTCTATAATGCTACAGTGTACATGTATAGTTTATTGTGATACTTAATTCTGAGGTTTTAGATTTTTGTTGTTCATTATCAAAGTGTCAGTGCTCTTTTTTCAAGTGTTGAATGGAGCAGTGATATGAAGATACTGAGAACGATTCTCTGGACTACTTAAGTGCTAGAAAACTTATTTATTTCTGTCAGAATTTGATACTATAATCTGAAATTTTTTCTTACCAGATAATATTTTGTTGCAAAATCTATTTAGCTTGCAATCTTGGGATTGCTCAGTGCATATAGAGTAGGTATTGCATGCTATAAGCTAAGGCCAGCGATTGTATCTAGGTAATGCTCATCGACAGGAAATAAGATTAATTGATATGATTGTCAATTTTTTCTGCAGAATTGTCTGTAGTAAAACGCATCGAGGATTGTTGATTAGCTGAATTCATACAGATATGCACATCAAATATATATGAACCTTCAACTATATTACATTAAATTAGATGAAAAAGTAAGAATTTTGTGTAAACCATTCTGGGATCTTATATGATTACTCTAATTTCCTCTTCAGACAGTTTGGTTTCTTTGGATCTCATCTAATTTATACTGATCTTGAGTGCTTCCAAACAACTGCTTTCCTTTCATTTTGGCTACATATATTTTATCCTCCCCATTCCTTTGATCTGTCCTGTTGGGCAAATTAACTTCAAGCTGATCTACCTCCAAATCTTGTAGGATGAAGTGTGGTCAAGGGAGATAACCACTGGTCACCTCCCCTGCCTCTTTAAGATAAGGCTAAGCCAGTAAATCTGAGTACAGCATTAGTTTAATTGAAACAGATAGCAACAGATTCAAGAGTCATTAGATTCAATGGCCATGAGGCAAAATTTCCTGGAAGATTTATTCTTAGCGATTAGAGATTTTTAAGCTAGCAATCATATTTTGTTGTGATGATGGAGGCATTCATTTTTTCTTGTCTCTAGCAATTTATGGTTAAACTTTATCCACAGGAGTGTATGATTTGAATCAGCAATTTCAACAAGAAAGAGGCATTTTGTACAGTATATACACTAGGGTCAGAGATGGATTTGTAATTGAAATTAATTGCCCATTTGTTCTCTTTCATCAGTGATGGTAATACCTCCCTCTTTAATGAATTAACTGTTTTAATTTTCCCTGTGAATTGTTAGATTTTGTGTAACTCTTTATTGGCCTGTCTATTTGTCTGACATCTTTTAAAATGCCAAAATTTGAACAGGTTTTTTGTGTGTGTTTATTAGGTTGTAGGGAAATTCTAGAATAGTGTATACAGATACAGTGGGCTCTACATGGAAACATCCATCTCTGTATGAGTATTAGCTAGACTACACTGTGTTAGTCTCACTCATCCTCAGTGGAATCAAACTTAACACTCCGATTCAGAATCACAATATAACAATTGTACGTTGATGCTGCGTTGTACCTATATATAAAACGTGCATGTAAAGAACATATGGCCTTTGTTATTTGAATGTTGCACAAAGCTATGTATTAAATTGGACTGTGTGTCAGTGAGTTGTACAAAGCTTTGTGATTTGAATGTTTGTTGATTGAGCTAAACACAGATCTATACGATTTTAGAGTGTGTCTGTGAGTTGTACAGAGTTATGTGTAATTTGAGTGTGTGTGTCTGAGTTGTACAGAGTTATGTAATTTGAGTGTGTCTGTGAGTTGTACAGATCTGTGTAATTTGAGTGTGTGTCTGTGAGTTGTACAGAGCTGTGTGTAATTTGAGTGTGTGTCTGTGAGTTGTACAGAGTTATGTAATTTGAGTGTGTGTCTGTGAGTTGTACAGAGTTACGTAATTTGAGTGTGTCTGTGAGTTGTACAGAGCTGTGTAATTTGAGTGTGTGTCTCTGAGATGCACAAAGCTATGTAATTTGAGTGTGTCTGTGAGTTGTACAGAGTTATATAATTTGAGTGTGTGTGTGAGTTGTACAGAGCTGTGTAATTTGAGTGTGTGTCTGTGAGTTGTACAGAGTTATGTGTAATTTGAGTGTATTTGTGAGTTGTACAGAGTTACGTAATTTGAGTATGTGTCTGTGAGTTGTACAGAGTTATGTAATTTGAGTGTGTGTCTGTGAGTTGAACAGAGTTATGTGTAATTTGAGTGTGTGTCTGTGAGTTGTACAGAGTTATGTGTAATTTGAGTATGTGTCTGTGAGTTGTACAGAGTTATATAATTTGAGTGTGTCTGTGAGTTGTACAGATCTGTGTAATTTGAGTGTGTGTCTGTGAGTTGTACAGAGCTGTGTAATTTGAGTATGTGTCTGTGAGTTGTACAGAGTTATGTAATTTGAGTGTGTGTCTGTGAGTTGAACAGAGTTATGTGTAATTTGAGTGTGTGTCTGTGAGTTGTACAGAGTTATGTGTAATTTGAGTATGTGTCTGTGAGTTGTACAGAGTTATATAATTTGAGTGTGTCTGTGAGTTGTACAGATCTGTGTAATTTGAGTGTGTGTCTGTGAGTTGTACAGAGCTGTGTAATTTGAGTATGTGTCTGAGTTGTACAGAGTTATATAATTTGAGTGTGTGTCTGTGAGTTGTACAAAGTTATATGTAATTTGAGTGTGTCTGTGAGTTGTACAGAGCTGTGTAATTTGAGTGTGTCTGTGAGTTGTACAGAGCTGTGTAATTTGAGTGTGTGTCTGTGAGTTGTACAGAGTTATGTGTAATTTGAGTGTGTGTCTGTGAGTTGTACAGAGTTATGTGTAATTTGAGTGTGTGTCTGTGAGTTGTACAGAGCTGTGTAATTTGAGTATGTGTCTGTGAGTTGTACAGAGCTGTGTAATTTGAGTATGTGTCTGTGAGTTGTACAGAGCTGTGTAATTTGAGTGTGTGTCTGTGAGTTGTACAGAGCTGTGTAATTTGAGTGTGTAATTTGAGTGTGTGTCTGTGAGTTGTACAGAGCTGTGTAATTTGAGTATGTGTCTGTGAGTTGTACAGAGTTATGTGTAATTTGAGTGTGTGTCTGTGAGTTGTACAGAGTTATGTGTAATTTGAGTGTGTGTCTGTGAGTTGTACAGAGTTATGTGTAATTTGAGTGTGTGTCTGCGAGTTGTACAGAGCTGTGTAATTTGAGTGTGTGTCTGTGAGTTGTACAGAGCTGTGTGTAATTTGAGTGTGTGTCTGTGAGTTGTACAGAGTTATGTAATTTGACTGTGTACTAGTGAGCTATATGGCTTTAAGTACATTTGTATTTTGATGTATTAAAGATTTATACATAAGAAGAATAGAAACTTAATTTGGTCTATTGTTATTTTGACATTTACCGGATAATCAGCATTAAATGCCTTTACAATGAAGAAGGAAGGGTTAGAACACATGTAATATGTACATTTGTAAAGCTTACCTAATACTGTGTATCACTTTACCTGTTGTCTGTTTGAGGAAGTCATGGTATGGTAAAAGCATTATAGTCTCCAGAATAGTCATTGTCAGTTGAAATAATCTATTGTTTATTGAATGTGTTATATTGTGATGTCATGTAAATTTTCAGACACAATTAATAAACGATTATGTGCTTTTAATTTCTAGTTTTTGACCAGATTACAATTTCAATTCAAAATACTGCAGCTGTCTGTCATCACTGAATTAACAGATTTCAAACTGCATCATTGAGGTAAATTGAATCAGGGTTCATTCTTTGTGTAAGAAGTCATGAAAACAGGACAAGAAGGTGGTGAACTTTAGAAGATTTTTCCCAAATTTTGCTTCTGGAAAAATCAGTGACTTTTAAGAACATTTCTGATCATTTCTCCAGGATGAGTACAATCAGCATTAAGTGACATTTTCTTCTGGTAAAGACAACTGCATTTCCCAGACACTGCTCCTGATCAAGTCATCATTCCCTTTCTTCTGGTAAAGTCGGCAACATTTAGTTACATCTCTCTCAAACAATACTACTGGTAAAGTTGGCAACATTTAGTTACATCTCTCTCAAACAATACTTCTGGTAAAGTCGGCAACATTTAGTTACATCTCTCTCAAACAATACTTCTGGTAAAGTCGGCAACATTTAGTTACATCTATCTCAAACAATAGTCTACTGGTAAAGTCGGCAACATTTAGTTGTCTCTCTCAAACAGTACTTCTGGTAAAGTCAGCAACACTTAGTTCCATCTCTCTCTCAAACAGTACTTCTGGTAAAGTCAGTCATACTTTATGAATAATACACCAGGAAAAAACTGATGTGGATGGAAAGTGGAGGATATGTAAAATAATATTTTGAAATTGAAAACTTGAATTTACCTAATTAAATAAAAAAAAAATGCAATTTTTAGTATAAAGTTACCCAATCATACACAAGAAAATCACAGCCCCTGCTAGACTCAAAACCCGCGATCTACTGCCTAACATGTGAACAACTGAGTTATCAGGCTACTCGAATTTATAGTCATAGTTTTACAGAAAGAAATACAGGTTTCATATATTGATGATATGAAGAACATCCAGTACAAGAGAATAGAGACATTTACAAGCAGAAGGTATTTATTTGTAAAATCCAAGATTGCCAGTGTAAATTCTTTGATTTATCATTGCTTTTGTGTCAGTGTAAATTCTTTGATTTATCATTACTTTTGTGTCCCATTTGATGCTTTATTGTTGTTGGGAACATTGTTTACATCACATTTTTCATGTTGCCATGAATGTACGATCTACGGTAAGAAGTTGAATCTCAAACATAAATCACTAATGGCATCGGGTTTAAAATGATTGGTCAATCAATATGAATTGAATCCAATCAAAACTCTGGGATATTGGAATTCCTTGGATAGCGAAGATGCATTTTGAGTGAAAACAAAGAAACTACTGGGAATGGTTTTTTGACAATAAACTAATGTCTGACATGTCACTCAAGTAATAATAAAATGATACAACCAAACTAAAGATAAGTATCTATAATAATATATACAGGTTTTCAAGAACAAATATCTTTTAAAATTTAGATTTTGCAGAGAAAATATTGGCTTCAAACCCACTCAAACTAGCTAAGATTCTCTGTCATTACCGACTTCTGGTTGGTAGGCCATTTTGACTACCATGTTTATACCATGTTAATACCCACTTGGCATTTAAGGAGGTAAACTACATCATCATAATTACTGACTTCCTTTAAAATAAGAATGAAAATATAGATATCAGCAATATTTGTCTCTTTCTTTTAGATTTAATTGCCTAGCTGGGTGGCTCAGTAGGTTAGCATGTCGACTGCAAATCTGTAGATCATTGAGGTTCAAGTCCAGCAGGGGTTTTTTAAAAAAAAAATTCAGATTACTTTCTACTAAAACTACATTTTTTTTTTACTAAATTTTGAAAGTTTTCAATTTCAAAATAGTGTTGTACATATCCTCCACTTTTCATCCATATCAAATTTCTCAGGTGTATTATGTACATGTGTAAACACTATCAGATGTAAATCAGGGCAAATCACTCTGCTAAACACACCTCTGCATTTCCTGTGTATTGTGTAGGATTCTTTAAGGTATTCCATGTATAATGAAAGGATAATGAACAATTTTGAAGGATTTAGATCAACATAAAACTTTATTGTTAAATAATGATGGAAGTGAAGCGGATGAAATTCACATGATTGGTAAATGATTAGAAGCTGACCTTTTTGCACTTAAGACTTTTTGGAAGAGTTGTCTGCCCTTTGTAAAAATAAGAAAAATCTAATTTTCTAAAAATGTGTGTGGTCAATGATTAATTTTATTTCATATTTTCATAAAAAGAAAGTGTATGTAACTTTCTACCAAGAGATTAGTATGAATATATAATTTGTTTTTAAAATATTGTAATAAAAGATGCTTTTCCCATATACTTCAATGTTAAATTCTAGGTGAAATATATCAAGCAGTAAACAAAATTTAGAAAATTCCTACCGTGGGTTATTTTTATTTGATGAACCCTTCAAAATGATACCATGATTACAAATATTCCACCATCCATTTATTAGATATGAAATATGGTCATTACACATTGAATACCTTAAATGACAGTAAATAAATCTATTTCTGATTCTTCTTTGATCCACCACAGAAATTATTAATGTTGAATCCCCATCACCATTAAAAATCATTACAGTACATAAGTGGAAACAAAGTAGCTGGGTTAAAGGCTGAGGTTTAATCTCATAAAATATAGCATAAACATTATACTGAGAATCCTTTGAAGTCTTGACAAAGCTGCATCTTTCTCAGTGTTGAAATACTGTAAGGTAATTCTGAAAAATTAAGTTTTAAATAACTTCAAAGTTATTTATCAAAGGTCAATGTCTTGGGATTAATAGAATCCTTCATCAGTACTAGTGTGGGATAGGGAAATTCCACCAAAAGGACAAGATTTGCAGTCCAGAAGTGGAATTTCCCTATCCACATAAGCAGATAATGAAGGATTATTTTTCTCACATTTTACCCACAGTTTAGTACATGAATTCAAGAGCTTCGAGAAAATTAAAAATTATTAAGATTCTTATTTCAACTTTAATGCAAAAACTAATTAGACAGCTAGAAAGAGCATACCCGAAAATGGTTTACACTTTAAGTGTAAACTAAAAAGCCCAAGGCTGTCCACCAGAAATCTAATATATCAAAATGAAATTTAAAGAAAACAGTACAAAATATTTTACTTCACTGTGTAACATAAATCATACAAAATATATGACATCACAATCAAATGATGTCGAAGCAGTGTGAGACAGAAAAATCACACATGGGTAAAGTCGATCTCACACTGGTGGTATTCTTCTGACCCATATCTTTTTATTAGATTTTAGAATTTCAAACATTTAAATGTACATTTCCATTGTTTTTTGCCTTTGATATATCTACAAATTGTAATGATAACCATTTCCTTATGAATACACAGCAGTTGTAAACAATGCGCATATTCTAATGACTCAGGGAATTTTGACAAAAATGAAAGTAATATGCAAATATATGAAATAAATTTTGAATTTTGAAAATACATGAGGGTATTTTAACTGTGCAACACTTCATTGCCAGCATATTTTTCTGATGTGCTAGCTTCATGAAGTATGCCAGCATGAACTTTCACAACTCATACCATCATGTATTTTCAAAAATGAAATTTATTTTTAAATGACTTCAAAATATGCAGTTTTTCATATATGAACTTGTTTGAATGTGCTTTGTGTGGCATATTCAAATCCCATTACGAGAGCTCTGGTTTTAAAATTCTACCAGGTAATTGACTTTTTCAGCCACTGACATTTTAATGATATACATTTCTCTTCCTCCATCTGTGTTTTCAACTACATTTCCTAATTAGAACAAATGAGATTGTTATTAGCTTAAGTACTCATTCAATTGAAGTTCTTAGTATCGTACTTTCAGCTAACATTGGGATTTTTTAAACAATATATATATGGAAATTGCAAAACCACTCCGTAAAATCAATCAGTTCCCTTTATTACTCTTTTTTAAAGAGATTGAATTCCGAAATTGGTTTTGAATAATAAGAGTGGCATTTCTCATCTACCTTCTTAGCCAGCAAGGAGCAAATGCAATATGGTTTTAAAAATCTGTCCTCAAAAATACTGAAAATGCTTTCAGTAAATGAGTGACTCCACTGTGAAATAAATGTTATGGACACAATATTTTACATATCGTAGTCATAGTAATCTAATTATGATGTCATAATCATGAATAATTTTTTGGAATTCTAAAGTTGTACAGATATTAGGAGAATTTTAACTGCATGGTGACCAAAAAAGTACTGCACCATATAATACTTTACACTTTGAATATAGGATCTCCCATGGATTGTAGTTTGAGATGATTTATATTCAACGAGTTGTGCATTTTCTATCCCTGAACCTTGGCGAGGGGATAGAAAACACACGAGTCGGATATAAATCATATCAAACCACAAACCATAGGAGATTCTTTTTATCACATGTTAACTCACCCCTCCGATTATTCATTTACGTTACTGTATTGTTGGGAATTTTGCTTCCTGACATTTTATAAACAAACTACAAAAATTTAACATTTGTTTGTGACGTCACAAATGAGGTAGGAAAACAGTGTAATAATTAAAATTTATGTAATAGGTGAAATCCACTGGATAAAGGAGTAAACGTGATAAAAGCAATATTTAACAGGATAAATGGATACAATCCTATCTTAGAATATGCAATTTGTAGGGGAAATGTTCTTTCTTTTCAAAGTGCAAAAATTCATTCAAGATTTACAGAGTAACACTGCATGAACTGCCAGAATATTTTGTGTAGAATTAAAAAAAATTTATTACAAAATTCAAAGTGAAACAAAACGTAAGCGAAGTTCAAAACCTAACTTTGAGAGGAAATCAGTGGAAGCTTTACATGAAGCTTGATTTGTTCCTTTGGAAGCCAGCCCAGTACATCATGTAAACAACTGGGTCAAGTTGACACTGAGCAGATAGCCAGCTAAACAGTCATAAAACAGTGAAGGATTAACACCTTAAGCATAGGAAACCAATAAAATCATTAAAGAAAACACCACAGAAACCAGTAAAATAATTAAAGAAAACACCACAGAAACCAGTAAAATCATTAAAGAATATTCCCTATATATTATACATGTATATAGGATGATAAATACTTAGAGGAAGCAATGTTTGCTATTAGTGTAAGGTAAACACAATAATGAATGATGTTTCTCACTCATGCTCTCTTAATATTACTAACTCCCTAGATTACTGATGTTCTCTTAATATTACTAACTCCCTAGATTACTGCAGTTCTCTTAATATTACTAACTCCCTAGATTGCTGTTGCTCTCTTAATAATACTAACTCCCTGGATTACTGATATTCTCTTAACATTACTAACTCCCTATATTACTGCTGTTCTCTTAATATTACTAACTCCCTAGATTGCTGATGCTCTCTTAATATTACTAACTCCCTAGATTACTGCAGTTCTCTTAATATTACTAACTCCCTAGATTACTGATGTTCTCTTAATATTACTAACTCCCTGTAGATTACTGATATTTTCTTAATATTACTAACTCCCTGGATTACTGCTGTTCTCTTAATATTACTAACTCCCTAGATTACTGCTGTTCTCTTAATATTACTAACTCCCTAGATTACAGATGTTCTCTTAATATTACTAACTCCCTAGATTACTGCTGTTCTCTTAATATTACTAACTCCCTAGATTACTGCTGTTCTCTTAATATTACTAACTCCCTAGATTGCTGATGCTCTTTTAATATTACTAACTCCCTAGATTACAGATGTTCTCTTAATATTACTAACTCCCTAGATTACTGCTGTTCTCTTAATATTACTAACTCCCTAGATTACTGCAGTTCTCTTAATATTACTAACTCCCTAGATTGCTGATGCTCTTTTAATATTACTAACTCCCTAGATTACTGATGAGATGTTAGTTAGGTCATTTGAAAACACTGCTGTATGTAATGGAAGTAAGTAGTGGTTAAAGCACAAGATCCTCATGACTGCTACCTAAATTTATGTGAAAGCTGGGTTTCCTCTAAATCAACTGGTTGTATGTGAGAGGGTATTTTCTAAATTGACTGGTTGTATGTGAGAGTGTTTGTTCATTTGTTCAAATCATGGCCACTGGGAGGGTGGTGGTGGTAGGGAATCTACAAGAGGGGAACAAAGTTTTAAATGGGAATATATCGGGGGGAAACCTTTAAAACTCTTTCTCTAGCAACTGGGTCATGATTAGTCATATTAGTATGCAAGCATCATAGCGGCTAGCCTACCTAGGGGCTAAGTATGGTGGTTGATGTGTACCAATTTACAATTTGTCATCTTTTCATGATTTTGAGGTGAAAAGTAGCTAATAGAATATTTTGTTGTCTTTTCGCCTTGAAATAATAGAAAGACGATATAGTGTAAAATGGCACAAATCAGCCACCATACAAAAAGATGATATAGTGTAAAATGGCACAAATCAGCCACCATACCCAGCCCCTATGCTAGTCGCTACAATCTTGAATGCAGCCCTGGTATTACAGATTCATGTTTGTTCGAATCATGACCACTGGGGTAGGGTGGGCCCACAATATGGGATTAAAGTTTTATATACAAGTATATAGAGAAAATCTTTAAAAATCTTCTTCTCAAGAACCATTGGGTCATAGAAGTTTACATTTACATGAAAGCTTCCTGACACACTACGGTGACTTTAAGAATTAAAAGCAACAAGACCATGGTTAGTAATATTAATATACAAGGCTTGTCAGAAGTACAGATCCAAATTTGTTCAATATTGTGGCCTTGGTGGATAGGGTAGGGCCACAATAGGGGATCAAAGTTTTACATGTGAATATATGATAAAAGGTCTTTAAAAATCATCTCATGAACTGCTAGGCTATGGTTAGTCATGTTGATAGGCAAGCATCCCTCTTCCACTTTATTCAAATCATGACACTGGAGGGTAAGGTGGTACCACAACAGTGGATCAAATTTTCACATGGCAATACATGGAGAAATCTTTTTTTAGCCACCTGAGCTGCAAGCTCAAGTGAGCTTTTCTGATCGCTTTTTGTCCGTCTGTCTGTCTGTCCGTCTATCTGTTAAACTTTTCACATTTTCGACTTCTTCTCCAGAACCACTGGGCCAATTTCAACCAAACATGGCCAAAAGCGTCCTTGGGTGAAGGGCTTTCAAGTTTGTTCAAAAGAAGGGCCATGTCCCTTTCAAAGGGGAGATAATCACAAAAATGCAAAAATAGGGTGGGGTCATTTAAAAATCTTCTTCTCAAGAACCACTGGGCCAGAAGAGCTGAAATTTACCTGAAAGCTTCCTGACATGTTGCAAATTCAAGTTTGTTCAAATCATGGCCCCCGGTGGTAGGATGGGGCCACAAGGGGGGATCAAAGTTTTACATACAAATATATAGGGAAAAACTTTAAAAATCTTCTTCTCAAGAACCACTAAGCCAGAAAAGCTGATTTTTACATGAAAACTTTCTTACATAGTGCAGATTCAAGTTTGTTCAAATCATGGCCCCCGGGGATAAGATGGGGCCCCAAGGGGGGATCAAAGTTTTACACACGAATATATAGGGAAAAACTTTAAAAATCTTCTCAAGAACCACTAAGCCATAAAAGCTGAGATTTACATGAAAGTTTCCTGACAAAATGCTGATTCAAGTTTGTTCAAATCATGGGCTCCGGGGGTTGGATGGGGCCACAATAGGGGATCAAAGTTTTACATACAAATATATATAGGAAAAATCATCTTCTCAAGAACCATTGAGCCAGAAAAGCTGATTTTTACATGAAAACTTTCTGACATAGTGCAGATTCAAGTTTGTTCAAATCATGGCCCCCGGGGATAGGATGGGACCACAAGGGGGATCAGAGTTTTACATACAAATATATAGTTAAAATCTTTTTCTCAATAACCACTGAGTCAGAAAAGCTGATATTTACAAGAAAACTTTCTGACATAGTGCAGATTCAAGTTTGTTCAAATCATGGCCCCCGGGGGTAGGATGGGACCACAAGGGGGATCAAAGTTTTACATACAAATATATAGTTAAAATCTTTTTCTCAATAACCACTGAGTCAGAAAAGCTGATATTTACAAGAAAACTTTCTGACATAGTGCGGATTCAAGTTTGTTCAAATCATGGCCCCCGGGGGGTAGGATGGGGCCACAAGTGGGGGGGGGGGTCAAAGTTTTACTTACAAATATAGGAAAAAGCTTTAAAAATCTTCTCAAGAACCATTGGGCCAAAGAAATTGACATTTACATGAAAGCTTTCTGACATAGTGTAGATTCAAGTTTGCAAAGGGTAGTTTGGGCCATAATAGGGACTAAGGTTTTACATGCAAATATATATGGAAAGTCTTCAGATATGGGCCAAGGTGACTCAGGTGAGCGATGTGGCCCATGGGCCTCTTGTTAAATCTTCTCAAGAACAGCAGGACCATGGTTAGTCCTAATAATATGCAAGTATCCTCAGGTACTGCAGATTCAAGTCCCTTCTGGGGATTGGGTTGGATTAGGTCTCAATAAGGGATCAAAATTTACATAACAGTATTTAGGAGAAAATCTTACTCTCAAGAGAAGCAGAATAAGATTGTGTAGGTTTACGCACATTACAAAAGTACGTGATGTAAAAATTCGTGGACGCCACCCAATGACTGTTTACGCATATGTTCATTAGATATTTATGTCTGCATGCTCATCACCCGTTTATGTATCTTGATTTCAGAGTTATATGGATTATATGGTGAGAAACCGTTTATCTTGATTTTATTGTCCTTATTATTTGCAAAATAACACTGTTGTGCATATAAAATCATTTGCAGTGTATTAAGTGGTTTGTCTTGATTTTGTATATTATTCGTTTTTGCAAAGATAATAATTCGTTTTGCAATTATGTCTGTTCGTTATGTACCAGGTTGTTAATTTTGCTTTTATGTATATTTGCTTTTCAAAAAGGTCCGTTGATTAAGCTTTTAATGTCATTTATTAAGTTTTCATGGTCATTGAAATTATATTAAGTGATTATTTTCTCTCATATGGTATTTTTTGCCCTTTCCACTGCCCATAGTACTCTTCTTAAACTAAAAGCAGAATTAGTTCAATATTAGAGCAATTAAATTTTACACTGCCCAACTGTTACTGATGCTGTTCATAGTCGTACAGAAATGGATGATTTTGGAGATCCAAGCACTGTCCTTGGTTTTATGCTCTGGTACACACATTTTTAAATGATTTGGAAGGAAACAAAATGCTTTTTGATTTAGATGTAACAATTGGTAGAATTTTTTAGCTCTTTGAGTTAAGTTTGTCCATCAGCATATCTTCAGAACTTCTTTCATATGTAATACACTCTATTAAAAGTACCTTATTGCCAAATTAACATTATCAGGGTATAATGTACGTTTATTGGTACAAGACCAAACTGCCTTGCAATGCCCAGGTTGCAGATTTCATTGTCATACTGTACTTGTTTCTTTGCTTAGAAAATTTTCTTTTAAACCCAAGTGACTCAAGTAAGCGCTGTAGTGGCCGAGGAATCTCACCTATTTGTCACCAGCCCCTCTGTGAGGGACCACTGATAGATGATGTCAACAGTTGCCCAATTTGTCTAAACAGTCAACACCCTTCTGTAGCACAGCTGATTTCTGTTTTATGTCAACACAAGCTATTTCTGATATGCCTTCTCTCAGTAACCTTCATTTGACAAGCTGATTTGTTCTGGTAAAGTGATTTTCTTGATTGATAGTCGGTCTCTCACATCAGCTTTGTATGTTTACATTTACATGTCTATCTGTAGAATTCCAGATGCTAATAGATGTAAACAATTTTCCAGTTTTCTTCTGAGATGATTTTTGTGCCATGCACATAGTGTATTAAGGCTTAATGTCAGAATGTAATCAGAATTAAGGGGAGGGGGAACTAGTTAGTCTTATAATACTTTCTTCATCATGTAATCAAATACTCTTCTCTCTTTTTCTTTTTTTTTAATGAAAATCCTTTAATTGTCATTATTTCAAAATGTTTATTTATATGCTCTATTTTTAAAAGGTGCATTTTTTAAAAATTTCACTCTGTGAAAGTCCTGGAAATCTGGTCCCAATGGGTTGTTTCTAGTACTAAAGTGGACTGCTGGATGTCAATATAATTCTTGTTGTAAAATATTAAGGAATTATTCATGTAGTTTGCAGTGTTTCTATTAACATGTATACTCTTCATTAATAAGTAAACTAGTCCTTGTTAATGCTTTTCTGTCTTTTTTTTTTTTTTCTTCACAGTTCATAAATTAGCACCTCCAATGGTTAAAAAAAATAATAATTTCACTAATTGACAAATATGTAGTAAATAAATCATAAGTTTAACTCTAAAAGATTTATTGATCAATTTTCAAAAGCAAAAAAGTGTATAAACTAGTGCTATCATTGTAACTATGTAACTGTCCTTGTAACGGGACCGTAAGGAATGTTCCCCAAACACCCCCTCCTCCAATTAAGCACCACTTGTTTGTGTCAGATATGATATGTTGTAACACAATAATCTCAAATAAGGATTTACAAAAAAGCTACTTGCATGGCATACCGAGGTGAGAGAGAGAGAGAGAAGGAGAGAGAGATATTCTAGAAAGATGAAAATTTTGACGTCTCTGATCTTGGGTAATAATTGAGAAAGACATTAATTCCCTTGCCAGACAGATTTCCTTGCAGGAAGATAGCAATATCATTGCACAAAATGGTAAATTGTGGCAAGGTATTGATTTTATTACCAAAGGTGGCAACCCCCTTAACAGAGCTTAGATATATTGTCCTTAAAATGTTCATACTTAAGCATCTGAGAGTCAGCTATTAGAAACTAGAGGGTTTTTTCCGTGGACAAGAAAAGCCTCCAGATCAAAATTGGCTAATTATGATAAATCTACTTTTCTTTGGTATTTTTCAGTCACAGAGAAACAATGAGTCTCTAAAACTATCACTATGCTTTCAAGTTGCTAGGGGTTGGGATATTAAATTTGTTTGTAAGCAGTGTTGCCATTTTATGATCATAAAGGGGATTTTTGGATCATCATTGTACCAGAGTTTTCAATCAAATATTGCAGAGGGAAGGAAATCTAATTTTTGGCTTGATCTATCCTACAAGTTCGCATTTACTCTTCATTTATTGATGTTTCCAGCAATGTCAGGCTTTTGTTCATGAAAGAATTATATAGCTTTATGATTAATGTGCATATTTCATGTATATTTCAGAAAAGGAGGGAGAAAAATGAACAAGAAATCTATTTGGGTTTTGTAAGATAATACCCCCAACACCCATTTTATAGATAATAACACTTCTATGACAGAATTCGGGCATAGAAATATATATATCTGCATGCAAAACAAGCATTCTGGGATGTTTGTCAAGATTTTTGGTCATTCTTGAGTCGGGTAAGTACCAACGGAATCAAAAGAGTGTGGGTTTGTCCTAGAGAATACTGCCTGATATTATATAGGATTGATATATAGGATTGGTGTTGGCTATATTTATAGCCATAATCAACATTACTGGATGGAAAGTGTTATACTAATAATGTGAAGTACATTTATTTTAGATTTACATCTACCTATATACATAAAATTGTTTTGCAGCACATTCATGAGGAAATGACTATCATTACATTTTGAAATAATTGTATAATTGATTGATTGAATGTTGTTTAACATCCCTCTCGAGAATTTCACTCATATGGAGATGTCACTATTGCCAGTGAAGGGCTGCAAAATTTAGGCCTATGCTCAGCACTCATGGCTTTTGAGCAGGGAGGGATCTTTATCATGCCACACTTGCTGTGACACAGGATCTCGGTTTTTGCGGTCTCATCCAAAGGACCACCCCATTTAGTCACCTCTTATGACAAGCAAGGGGTACAGAGGACGATTCTAACCCGGATCCCCACGGGATTAATTTGAAATGATGATCATTACAATTTGTAAAGATATCAAAGGCAAAAACATTGGAGATGTAAATATTTTTTCTGTCTGTTTTTACTGCCAATCTGTTTGTAACCTTTACTATTTAACTGTAAGAGAGAGATGAGAGACTTTGTATTTGCAACATGGATCTTACCGTGACTGCATATTTTAAAACTAGTATATGGTGGGTTAGGTCCATTCTTAAATTTAAATTCATATTTATAGGATACTAGTATATATCAAGCAAAATAGATTACAGAAAACTAAAAATCTACATCATGCATTGAAAAAAATGTTATGATCATAGTTTGAATTTTCTCCACAATCTTTATTTACATTATCCATGACCCGAGCACCTATGCTCCAGGTCACAAAGGGAATGATGCTCTTAAAGCACTGAGTACTATTGGATTCTTACAATTAAAAGTTTGTCTGCAATTACCTCTCGGGTTACTGGGTCAAAGGATGTGGCCTCTGTTACTAAAAATAAATATTTGGTTTCTCAGCATTAACTTGAGAAGGGTTTGGATTTGGGTGTTCATATTTCCACAGATGGTTGGTGCAATAAGCTTGTCTGGAATTTCCTCTAGATTAATCAGTCGAAGGATGTGGCCTGTATTTGGATTTTCAGTAACAACTTCAGCTAGAAGGGTTTGGGCTTTGATCTTCATATCTGCACCATGGGTTGGTCTGTCTGATATCTGCACCATGGGTTGGTCTGTCTGATATCTGCACCATGGGTTGGTCTGTCTGATATCTGCACCATGGGTTGGTCTGTCTGTGATATCTGCACCATGGGTTGGTCTGTCTGTGATATCTGCACCATGGGTTGATCTGTCTGTGATATCTGCACCATGGGTTGGTCTGTCTGTGATTTCCTCTAGGACTACTGTTACTTAAATTAGATATTGCAAATAGCAATTTTTTCAGTGAATCTTAAGTAAATAGGTCTACATTAGAACTAAATGCCCATGACCTGAGGGGCATTTGTGTGTAACAAAAACATCTTGTTCTTTTCTATAATTTCCACCCTATCCCTACACTGTTTTGCAAAAAAAAATTGCAGATACACTTAGAAATACTGCAGTCTCTTTCTAATTCATCGATGACAGTCTTCTGTGTGCAAATAAAAATAATGGAGAAAGAAAGTTTTTATCTTAAATGTAAGATTTGTTGTGAAAATGTCCTCTGGCAGATTGAGAAATTCTCAGTTCTTGCTTTACTCTTAGAGTTGCTGCACAAGGAGGACATGATCCGAGGTTTGGTGGCTTGAGATCTACTGTGGGATGTTGAAACGGGTCACTTTTGGATGTATAAGCTGGAATATGAAGGAAAATTCAAATACAAAATCCACTCCATCAAAGTCAGTCTTCAGGACTTTGAAATATGGTAGATAACAACGATAATCAAAGGCCTTTTTGATGTTTGATGCTCTCTCTTTCTCTTTCTGTGTCTCTCTCAGTGACCCTAAAACTCTTTATATTACTTTGAGCCAGGATCAGGACACATGCTTGTAGTGTAAGTATGAGCATTTGATCTTTCTCTTTGTAAGATATGACACTGAACAAGAATCCTCAAGTAACCTTGGGATAGTAAGACACTAGACACATCTCTCTCAGAATCCCCTTTCCCTCTTTCTCTCTCTCTCTCTCTCATATAACTAAAACTGTATTCAGATTGCATAAACAGGAATACCTGTAGGTCAGGCAATATATACCTAGCATTTATGTTGCAGTGCCTGTTTCAGCTATTCATCTATGATTCTGGTACAAGATGTGTTTGTCATGATGTGTTATCTTTGTGCTCTGTACTAATTGCTCAGCAGTAGTTGACGAATATTTACTTCATTTATCTGTCATTGTCAAGCAGCCCCCCTGGAGACAAACTATTGTTTGCATTTGATTAGAAGTGATTGACAAAAATGTGATGTGTTTGGTTTTAATTTTTTCCTTCTAATTTGCAAACTATCAAGAGAATGGCGAAACTCGGTGCAGATACGATTCAGACCGAATCCAATGGCTTCAGCAGCATGTCCCATACAGGGCAATGCTTGTCCCAATGCTACAGATATAGTAGTGAAAGGATGAGACTGGAAAATACTGGTGGGATACCTGTTCAGAAAGAAGGCTAACTGCTGTAGATTCTGTACATTAGGCGAGTACATGTACTCCTATATGTACTTCATTTGGCAAAATTGCCACCTGGTATCAATTGATGAGAATATGAAATCAGATTCACTATACTCAAATGGACTTAAATCAGTTTGAATTAGTGATGAATAAAAGTGAGAATCCTTATGCAAATAATTTTGTTTCATAAAGAATCTATATCTTTGGGATTTCGGGGGGGGGGGGGGGGGGGGGGGGGATCTGGTTGAATGAAAGACAAACACATATAGGTATATATGGGACACCTGGATGGGGGGATGAGGATGAAAATTGCACAGATGTTTCTTTATTAATTAGCATGCATCCTGCCTGAACAGATAGAGCTTTAATCAGTGTAAATGAGTTGCAGCCAGGAGACTAAAGATAAGAACTGTAACAGACAGCCATATATTACAGAGACTCAGTGTGCACCAATAAAACTGTTAGGCCTCCTCCTTGTGGAACCAATTGCATTTTTGCATCTCTTGATTGCATTTAATGTTGAAGTCAGCTTTGGGCATTATCACTCTATGGATTCCCAGTGATGGAATGATGCAGTGTGTCAATTCATTAATTTACCTTAATCATGAAAATTCTCTGTTCCTGCTTGATTTCCTGTCTTTGACTGCTTTCATGTGTTATGTACTGTAAATCTCCTACAAATTGTCAACACTCTCTGGAAAGTTTACAACTAGGGATATTTGTCCAATTTATTAAAGAATTAACAAAAAAATTTAATTAGCATATTTGACCCAATAACCACCCCCAAGAATAGTTCTATATCAAGTGGAATGGGGTAGGGAGAACCACTTTAGACAGTCAGGCAGGAAATGGGGTAGGGCCGGAGAACCACTTTAGACAGTCGGGCAGGGAATGGGGTAGGGAGAACCACTTTAGACAGTCAGGCAGGGAATGGGGTAGGGAGAACCACTTTAGACAGTCAGGCAGGAAATGGGGTAGGGAGAATCACTTTGAGCAATGGACGTGTGAAGAGGTCTGCAGTTAACATAAAATGATGTTTTTAACATAAAATCACTTTTAATGCGACTATATATGGTAAACGAGATCATTTACCTATGTGATATTTCTAATAATACTTTTCTCGTGCCATCAATCCTTCATAAATATGCATCAGAAAATCATTTTGACTGTGCAAAAAAAAAATAAGTCAATAATTTTTTGAAATTGCCAGATATTATTTTATTTAGTTTATCATACTGACTTTCAATAAAATACTGATCAATACGTCACATATCCCTGTAATCTAAAATTCACTTCTTCAGTTGTTTCCCTTACTCATCAATATCACCATGTGATCAAACACTGCCATGACATCACACAAATCCTAAAAATAAACAACAGACAGCTTCTTTGTAAAATAATCAAAAGCTCAACTTGTTCCTGTACCGTTCTGGAATATCTAATGTGACTTCAGAAAAGAATGTTTTATGTGAAAACTGCTCTGAGCCTAATATATAAGCAATGAAACTGAAAATAATGGCATTTAAATCATCACCTTTCACAAAAATTTAAGCTTTCTTGCGTAAACATTGGCTTTGTAGTCAGTAATATCTTAAACAATGTCAATGCTCCAAGCAGTTGAAAAATCTGTAGGCTTTTTTTTTTTTGGACTGATTGATATTAAGAATGATTGGAATCACTGCGAGGATTCAGTTTTAACTTTTTCTTCTTTTCACACCATCACACATAATAACTGCAAAGTTAGCACTCATGGTGATGTCATGCACAAGCTGAACATTGCATTGTGAGCATAGTGTATCCACTCAAACTCAATAAATAGGTTCAATTAATGTCGCCATGAAATTATAAACGTGATAATCAGCAGAATTGGAATTAATATAGTAATATAAAGTTGATACATGTGCCTTTAAAAAAATTGATGAAGGTTAAAAAAATTTGTTTATTTCAGTGAAAAAATTCATTGGACCTACCAGTAGCTCAAAATGTAATGTTCGTTACTGTCACCATTTTCATATTAGCATTTACAGAAGGGATATTTGCTTAAATAACTAGATCATGCATGCTGTATGTACCCATATGATATTTTTAAGTTTGAAGACGTCATGATTTCAAAGAAAATAGGAATTAGTTTACAAGTTTAAGAATTTTTTACATCGAGTTGAAGCCTGTCGCCAGTTTCAAAGTAAACTGTTGTTCATTACACTAGAAATACCTTACCACAAGAGTTGTAAGCTTTTTCTTTAAAATGTAGAAAAACTGAATTAGACACCATTTGGCTGTTTTGTATCGATAAATGTCAAAATATTGAACATGATTACTTTCATATAGTCGTATCACTATGCAAACCAAAAAAAAAAGTCTTGAGCGTAGATTTAAGATTGTAATTGTTTGTTACTGCCAAATATGAGAAATTATATACATTCACTTTTTAAAATCCTCTACGAATATATGAGCGTACTTGCTGCTATCAAAAATTGCCATTGATATATATTCCCATTTAATTTTTAAGCAAACTAGGAGAATGATTGTATGATTTCATAATGTTTGTTACCATAATGTTCGTTACCGCAATAAACGAAACTCTCTGTGAATTTAATCCTAGCTCGAGCCACAGCCTTCAGAAATGTTCAGAAGATTGTTTGTCATCAATAACGAGTATTGGAAAAGCTTGATGAATTTTAGTTAAATATGTACTCCAGGTAATGGACATTTCCTGAAATCGCATACTCTGAAGCGAGTACAACTTTTAGTATGTTTCTAATCAGGTATATGTGATGTTTTTTATGGCTATTTGTTTTAAATGTTTAAAGGGTTTCGATAAAATAAAGAGGTTTCAAATAAATGTTTAAATTCAACACTTTATGTGTCTCATAACGTACATTTCCCATCTATAAAGAAAATTACAGTATCATATGTTTTTAAAGTAATTTGTATATTTAGGATGTTTTATATGAAAGTACATGTACATTAAATCTCCATACTAGTATATTTATTAAAATGAATAATAATTGAAAATATAAATATAAGTATCAATCACGGTGTTGATGAACTGAATGTTGATTTTACATGAGAGATCCATTATCACCTGCATATGTTATTGTTGTATATCTCTCAGCTGATTAGATACGCAAGACCTTGTTCTGCGTTTGATCAGATTTTTACACTGATTTTGACTACAGGTTACTCAGTTTATGTGATCAAGAAATAGGACTACAGCGGGTGTGACTAGTCAACAGGGGATGCTTACTCCTCCTAGGCACCTGACCCCACCTCTGGTATATCTAGGGGTCTGTGTTTGCCCAATTCTTAATTTTGTATTCCTTATAGGAGTTGTGAGGTTGATCACTGTTCGTTATCTTCACCTTTTCATCTTTTAAGTATGTCCATAATCTTGAAATAAAAGTTGTTGAATTCTGTTAAATGTTTATTACGATAGGGACAGTATTTCAAGAGATATATTTGAAAGATTCATCAATGTGTTTTATTTCATTTACAAGGTGTTTTAGCTCACCTGAGCCAAAGGCTCAAGTGAGCTTTTCTAATTGAAATTTGTCCAATGTCTGACATTGATGTCGTAAACTTTTCACATTTTCATTTTCTTCAGAACCACTTGGCCAATTTCAACCAAACTTGGCAAAAAGCATCCTTTTAGGTGAAGGGGATTCAAGTTTGTTCAAATGAAGGGTCATGCTCCCTTCAAATGGGAGATAATTACAAAAATGCAAAGATAGGGTGGGGTCATTTAAAAATCTTCCCAAGAACCACTGGGCCAGAACAGCTGAAATTTACATGACAGCTTCCTGACATGGTGGAGATTCAAGTTTGTTAAAATCATGACCCCTAGGGGTATGTTGGGGCCACAATAGGGGATCGAAAATACATGTGAATATATAAAGAAAATCTTTAAAAATCTTCTTCTCAAGAACCACTGGTCAAGAATAGTGGAGATTTACCTGAAAGATTCCTGATATAGATTAGATTCAAATTTGTTCAGATCATGGTCACCGGGGGTAGGGTAGAACCACTATAGGGGATCAAATTGTTATATATGCTGATATATAGGAAACTTTTCTTCTCCAGAACCAATGGGCCTATTTCAATCAACCTTGATACAAATCATCTTTAGGTAAAATGGGTTCAAATGAAGGGCCATGCCCCCTTCAAAGAGGAGATAATCACAAAAATTCAAAAATAGGGTGGAGTCTTAAAAATCTTCTCAAGAACTACTGGGTCAGAAGAGCTGAAATTTATATGAAAGCTTCTTAACAAAGAGGAGGTTCTAGTTTGTGAAAATTGCGTCCCTTGGGGTATTTGGGGCCACAATTGGGGATCAAAGTTTTACATGCGAATGTATAGGTACCAAACTTGGCACAAAGCATCCTTAGATAAAATTAGTATGAAAGGCATTACCTGTCAACAAGGGCATATGACAATTAATGAATTTGTAGTCAAGTGTAATAATTAAGTTTGGTAATTAATTAATTATTAGTCGATGCCTTTGAAAAGTTTTCTAAACCAAGTTGCTTGTTTAATGAGCTTGTTTATTGCTATACTGCTGCTCAGGGGAGCGAAGTGGCCCATGGGCCTCTTGTTCTGTTTGGCATTGTGTAAATAAATAAAATTTGGGTAAAATTCAGCTTTAGTCTTTGTCTATCAAATATAACATGTATCTTAGAAGTATGCTCAGATCAGTTGAATTATAGTGTTGTGAACATATGCTTGAGATGTATATATTTCAACTGTCAGTAGAAATTAAATAATTGAAGTTTGGGTAATAGCTACTATGGGGTACAGCCAATTTATGTAAGTCACATGTAAAATAAAATATATCAAGCGCAGTTTCTGTATTATAATGTCTCTTTGTAGCATTTTTAAGTCATGGATAGATTGGTAATGGAGATTTAATTGCCCTTCAGTCACAGAAAAATAATCAATGTTTGAAATGAGCTCACAGATGTATGCTTTCTTTGATGTTAAAGAAAATTGAGAACAATAAACCTCACATATTAATCTATAGATAATATGTTACAAGTCCTGACACTGTTTCATTTCTCTTCCCATTTCCTCCATTGTTTGCACCCAATTGCTGAGTTCGGGTGATCATGCTTGCAGTACTTAACTGAATTAAGTAAGAAATGTCAGTGTCATTCACTATTTGAATTAATGATATTTATGTTGATTGTTTTCATTTAGTTATGTAAATATTTTAATAATATTCAAAAATTTATAAAATGTTTAAGAATTGATAAGAGATTGTGAGTGATGTCATACAGTCAGTGCACTATATATGTACTCAGTGGCATAGCTAGGTTTGAAATATTTGTAAGCAGGGGGTCTAGGGGGCAGTAGCCCCCCAGAAGCTGAGGACATTTTTCGTAATATGTAATAAAAATTTAATGAAAATATTTGTAAGCACGTGCATACAGTGCTACTGTGTAGCTTACGCCACTGGTACTGATTCAGAATTGTCTAGATTGATCACATCCAAGCATCTGGTAGTAGCTTTAACTCCCTGACATAAATGTATATGTACATGTTACATTACACATTGTGATGTTAATGCTATACAAGACAAGGGAAGATTACGTCCGTGTTTAAATTCTCACTATTAGGCCAAGTAAAATTAATTAGTAGATTATCATTCCTGCCCGCCCCTCGAAAATCGCCCTGCCCCGATTTTTTTGATTTTTCAAAATTACGATTTCCGGATATTTTTATGTCCGGTCCGGTATTGTAAACGTACTTTGTTTCACTTTGCCTTTTAGAAACCCAAATACACATGTAATTATGATTTATAAAGCCTTTTCTCAATGAGAGAAGGCATTTTCGAGGTCAAGAATACCATGGCGAAAAATAAAAAATAAAATCCTCCCACCCGCCCCATTTTACTTGGCCTTAAAGTACCGGTATGTATACACATTGGTTTGCTAAACTTCACGGTGGTTACATAATTATGGAAGCCTCCTCCTTGTTGCCAGTGGTAAATCTTGATTGTCATTGAAAGTGGTTGTCTTGACACTGTTTAAGAAAATACCTTTCTCAATTTTTCAAAAATAAGGTTACCATTGTTTCCTTTCATGGTAAAATCAGCATTTTTGCCAATGGGAGAATCGTAGATGGGGTACCATTGATCATGATAATGTAATCCAATGTAGTGTTGTTCAGTGTTATATGATCACAAAATGAAATATGTGACTCCCAAGTACATGTATCTTTAATGTTCTATCAATAAGTTAAATTGGATTAACCTACTAACTCATGCTAGCAACAAATGCTGGTATCCTATCAGTTACACTACATTCCCCCTCCTTTTGAGGGAAGACCAAGACTTTATTGACTTGTCAGGCTTTAATTGAAACAACTGTTGCAGCATCAAAGATGTAATGTCTAATGCTAGGTATCAAACCTGTAACTTCAGGATAGTATTATCATAATGTACATTATTACATTGCATTAATATTAAATATTTAATCATCATTACATCAGTAGTCTCAGCTCCATCAATTTATTGATATTCAATTTACCAATGTTTTGTCAGTATTAAACCTTTGATGTTTTATTGTTTATAATTCTTGATATGAATTGTGATACACAAGTGACTTTTCAACTCAACATAAAAAGCAAGATTATAAGTATAAAGAATGAATGTCCACTGGTAATTTGTGTGTACGTGTATTATATAGCGATATGAAAACAGTGAAACATGGGATTATTTCTGCATGTTCAGCTTCACATGTTATAAACAAACTTAATAGTATGCAAGGCTGGAGACATATTATGTCTGCACCAGGTCTGTTGTCTGCAACTTTATCCTTGGATTACATGTCAAGATTGACACTTCATACCTTGTGAACAGAAAGGTCAAAGTGAAAGCTATGTGACTGATATGGTCAAGGTCATTCTTTAAGGTTAAATTTGCACAAATATTGAATTAGGCTATGTTTTGGTCATATTTTTTGTATGTGAGGTGTACATATAGATTGAATGAATTTGTATGTGAGGTGTACATATAGATTGAATGAATTTGTATGGACATACTGTAAGGCAAATTTTATTCGCATGTGAGGAAATTTCGCAAGAACCTCTTCGCGAATATATCTCGCCATGAACCAGTCCTTGTATGTCTGTAATAAGCTCGAAAAATGCTTGATCACGAAAATTACTCCCCACGAACTAGTTTATCACAGGTGAATTGCAAAATAAAGTAGCCGCGAATAAAAGTTGGTTTACAGAAGCTTAATTAGCAATAGAGCCCCAATATAACAGTAAGGTGATGTGGCCCATGAGCCTGCTGTTATAAGTCTAATTAGTGTATTATAAATATTCCAAGTAGCCCACTAATTCCTTTCTCTGTACTGTCCCTTTTGATATGCAAGTTTATCTCCCCCATCAAAACTATTTATCTTCATCTGTCAGGTGGAAAATAACAAAAATGTAATGGGAAATGTCAATTGACAAACTGAAAAGACTCAAACCCCAGAAGAAAGGTGATTTGTGTTACAAGATAAGTGATTGTTCTTTTAGAGCTTTCAGGTCAAGGGTTGTTGTGAGGAGCCATGAAAATATTACTTTTTGTATCCTGTACATGGACATTATCAGCTGTTTTCCAAAACATTTGACATTTTCAATTAAATATGTGCAATATGCAGCCTGTTATACACTCCTCCTTTGAAAATCCATTCATCAAAGACTGAGAATTATTCAGGCATTGAGTTTTATTTTTATTAACATGTAGGTAAGTTGCCTTTTATCCTGAATGAAGGTTGAAGATTAGAGGAGCAGATCAGAGCCCTTGGCTGGCAAAAGATGGCCTTAAAAATAAAAGGTTTCAACGTAAAAAGTGATCAGATATTGCTTTATGGCGCATTTTGTCTTGATCATACTTGGATCAAAGTTCTACCATTACAAACACTTCTAATGACATGGAGGTCATTTTATAATCCTATCACAAAGACTCAGAACTCTTATACTGGTTTGAAAGGCCAGTTATAACAACTTACTTCGGGGGGGGGGGGGGGGGGGGGGGGGGGGGGCTTTTTCCTGTCTCCAGGGAAGCTTAGCAACACTGTCGTCTCTGTCACACCCTAGAACTTTGTAGAAGATGGGAATGTGATATTTGACATGTTTATTTCTAGTGTGGATTTGATATACACCAGTGATTAATGATATTGCAGGCAAGACACGTGCTCCTGGGAACATTTTAGCTGAAGTATTTTGTGGAAAACTTGCATTACAGCTAATAAAGGATATTGAACATGTGTTATCATAATGTGATTTATAGAACTGCAGTTTTATGTATCAGTCATTAAGAATGCTTCAACACAAGTAAAAATAATTTCATGTTGTGCATGTTTTTAAAAAGGAATGCTGTCACATTTGATTGCTCTATGCATTATTGAAGAGACAGTCAAGCTGAACAATGAAAATATCTCTATCAAATATGATGGAATCAAAAATATTTCTGTCAGTAAGAGTTTCACAAATAATTTGCTTCATTGCAACGTAACATTGAAATCTCGGCTAAGAAAAATGTATGATTATGGCATGAGAGCCTTAAGCGATGTTGATCTAAATACATGTATGGTTTCTGAACCTCTTGCTGCCAGTATCATCTCTGGCATTGGCATATTTATGTTTTTCTCACAAATCAAAAAAGGGATGTACATCAAATATTCTGTTAACAGGCAAAGAAATTTATTCAGACCAAAAAAATACAAAGAAATTGGGTCATCTCTGTTAAATTAATGTTGATCCTTGTAATCAGTAAGTCTTCAAAACATTGAAAAACCTGTCTTAAATTCTCAATTAAAGCATTTTATTAAGTCTGATGCAGAGATAAAACCCCAAATTTTTTTGGGATGTTTGATGTGTAATAAGCCTAATTGAGTGGGATGAGTGAGAATGGAGAATCATGCATTTCTAAGTAATCTTTATGTTTTTTGTTTATCTCACACTAGGTTTCTAGTGAACCAAGAATTAACGAAGTTTGAATTTTCCATGAAGTAGCTTAATTTTCTGTGGAAGCCATGATGCATTAGTTTGGAATCATCCAAACAGTAGTATAGAAAGGTTGTGGTGTTGAAATATTAATTATTCTTTTCCTTTATATATGTGGTTGATGATTCCACAGTGTTCCTCCTCCTAAAGATATGAAAAAGCTGTTCAGAATGTGTTAGCAGGCACAGTGTAATGGTTTTATCCTCAGAGAACAAGTTTATTTTTAAAATCCGAACTTGGTTGGTGAGGGTTTCCATGCAGTCAGCTTATCAAACTCTATACAAAGCACCGTAAAAATTGTAATTTAAAATTTATAGATTCATTAGATAATAGGCCAAAAAATATGTGGCTATTAAATATTAAGATTGGAGCATTTTAAAATATAAAAGAAATTTTTTTTATAAAATACTAATCTAAAAACATCAGAAGTGAAATAATCTAGAATATTTTTGCAGATGCTAATATTTACATTGTAAACTTACAGTAAATTTGAAATTCCTTGACATTCTAGACATGAAACCAAAACAAACACAACTTTCTCAAATGTACACAGTTTTAAATAAAACCAGATATGCTCTCTTTTTATATAAATTGGGCAGCTGTTTTTCCTCAGTTGCTGTTGTATTTTTATAGAACTGTTTCAGCACCTTGCATTTCTTATGATTCACGGTGATTTTAAAAAAAGCAGCCATATGTAACATATTGTGCAGTTTTTGGTTGCAAAAGATTTACTCGCCCTTTTGTTTATGTAATACCAACAGGGCAGAATTCGTCATTAATTCAAAATACACCTTCAGTTTTTAAAACTTGATAAATTTCAGAAATGATACACACACATACACACAAATTGATATGAAAAAATGTCTCATACATTTTTAATCTAATACAAATAGGAGTTAACATTAATTATAACTTTCACTTTCTGGGCTATTGGTTTTGTATTTCAGATTTTGAAGTAACAAACAAGAGAAAAAGGACACATTGTTCTAGTCTCTACAAATAGGTTCATTTGCTCCCTAAAATATCAAAAGAATGCTTTTGATACAAAAGAGAGCATCTAGAGGCATGACACATTATTTTTCCAATAATGAGTCGCCAGCCTCTAATTCTTCGTTCTTTCCATTGTGCTTCACTTTGAGAGAGAGAGACATGAAACAGTGACTTTGATCACCTTTGGGTATCTCATGCATTTCAATTATTAATGAAGCAACTGTCATTTGTTGCTGTTCTTGATGATTCTATACAAGAATCTGGATAATTAATCAGGATGAAAAACCCTCATTCAGTTGTCCATTGTTTTCAAAAGGTAAGGAAATAATTCGTTTGCAGAATTTCTTACTTTGGCAATTGCGCCAAGCTGTTGTCCATCTCTGTAAGTAAAGCTTAATTTAAATTTAAATCCATCCTGTGTACATTATCATCTTAAGAAGTTGTAAAATGATGAGGCAATACACACCCCAGTGCTAATTTTCACAGGATAAAGCAATCAGACCCCATGAATCTAAATGAGGGAAGCATGAAACTGTGAATGATACTGTCATTTTTATGAAGGCAGATGTTCTTGAAGAACATATTTATGAAATATTAGCTTGAATTGAGAGTATTTTCTTTATAGTCAATTCATTTGATAGTCTTTGATAGTAAAAAAAAAATTAAGAGGATTTGATTCATACATAGTTCAAGGAAAGTGGAAACAGATGTTTCAATTGCTATTTCTCACACAACTTTAAAGTTTTCTTCAGTAGCAAACTACTTGACTTGGATAAGTTAGATCCTATCTAATGGCCGCTTGTTATATGCTCTAAATTTTCCTAAACCTTTGTGAAAACAGTATTTCTAGCAATTTGTCTGCAATGTGTTTTACCTCAAAACTGAAGCTTCAAAAAGAAAGGTCAAAATTTGTTCAGATAACCTGACTACAATGTTGTTTTTTTGTTTTTTGTTTTTTAATTCCATTGGGGGGGGGGGGGGGGGGGGGCTTTTTAACGTAGCATAAATAACATTAGTCCCTATCATATTAAAAAAAATAATTATCAATTCTCTTTGGTTTGATGATTTTAAATTTTTGAACAGAAATTAAAAACTATTTTTTTTTTATTATCATGATGAATTAATTGTTAAATCATAAAAAGGCATTTTTGTAAAATTTTGCAGTGTTTTGCTTTTCCTATACTGACCAATTTTAATGCCTCTTGTCAATTCTTTTTTACCTTATGTACCAGTGTCTAGGTTTGAATGAATAAAAGAATAGAAAAGATCTTGATCAAACCAAACCCTGTGTTTTTGGTTTATTACTGCTGTGTCTTAATAACTATCTAAAGGAGAATAAACCTTATCACCCAATTATTATCAATTATGTTGGTCTGCTATGTCTAAGACCAGATTAGTACGTCTAACTACCATCACTAATTAGGCTTTAGAATTGCCCTCAACACCATTCCACTAATCATCCTTGGGTATGATGTTAGTTACGGTCTGTTCCAGTGAAGATTACAAATATTTCAAAAGATCATTGATTTATTCTTTTTTCCTTCCCTTTGTTGCTATATATCTTGGTAATCCATGGGGATTTTCAGACAGCCTTGCATGTCATCATTAATTTCATAATCTAAGACTTTTTTGATGAACGTATACAGCTATTTTCCTACATCATTTTTATAATTCTATTTATTTACATGAGGCCACACTGTCTGAGCCTTGGGCTTCCAATTTCATTAAGTATATATTAAAGGGATTTCTACCCCATAGCAAGAAAAAATTAAACAGCTACCAGATGGTTATATTAAGGCCCACTCTGTTTTTCTTGCAAAGTCCATGGAAGAAATTGACACCATGTTAGCAATGTACCATGGAATTCAAATAGGTGTTTCATCACCAAAACAGATTAACATATCAATTCATGTATTGTATGGCATGAAAAAAATATGTTGGACTTTAATATATTCAGCATGTTCAATTAGAACCTACAACATTAACACCAAACCAATCATCACAGAATATCCCTTCATCTTACATGATCTTGGGAGTTGGTATTTTGGTATTTTTTCTTCTTTTTTTTTTACTTTTTTTTTTTTTGGTTGAATTACGAAGTGTTGATGTATGTAATCAGAGATAGAAATGGTGTAGAGAAAGATATACATTTTCTTTGTTTCACCAAGCTAATACCATCTTTCACAGACATTGCAAAAAAGAAACAAAGTTTATTATTCTAAGAGAAGATGATAGATGCAAGAAAGAGGTCTGATCAGTTGGAAGATGACATGGCGGCTAAACAAGAAAAAACATAATTTTACGCTGCCTTACAACATGTATTTCTCTCGATGTATATGTGTTAGAAGTAATTAAAGGGTGGTCCTAAGTTAGAAAAACAGATGCACTGGCAGGGTTCTCAAAGAAAGAAAAACAGCTTCTGTTGAGAAAAAATGGATCTTGAAACAAATATGAATAATGTAGATCAGCATACCTATCAAAGAAACTGTCATTTTGAGAGTCATGGTTATGTTTTTCTAAGCAGTGGAAAATGTAGCCAATTGGGCAGATGTGAAATTAGAATACAGGGCAGGATTATCTCTTAACGGTCGAGATTGTAATGCCAAGTATTTTGAGCAATATAAGTAACACAGATACTGCAGAGATCACCTTGTTTTTAGGTAATAAAATGTCACTTTTCCTGAACTTCGGGTCCTGCCAAAAGAGCTAATGAACAATGAAAGACCTGTTTGGATTTATGTCGTGTCTGTCTGCAGTAGAACTTTTTTTTTATTGAAACATGTATTTCCATGTCATTCTGACAGTTCCCATTGCAGAACTCTGTTGATCAGAGAGCAGTAATGGCCATGGACGTGTTTATTTCAGCCATTTACTCATTAAATCATAAAATCCCCCTCTACACTTTACCTCTGATGATAACCACATGCCTAGCATATTGTTTGATGCACTATTGGTGAATAGGTTTATTTTCATTTTCAGACAATATAATAGCAGGCAGCAGGGTGACTCCCAGGTTCATGGCTGCCCCGGGTGATATATGGTCAGTTGCTAGACCTTCAGATTGCTGATTTTTAGAAGATACTGGTACATGTAGCAGGTCAGTGCTACTGACTTCCAATATCCACATTAAAATCTCCACTAAGATCATGAGTTTGAGAGGAAGAAATTAATGGCCTCTGTTGTATATATACCGTATACGAAAAGATTTTTCAGTTTATTAATTTATTTTTGGATTCTTACCCTTTTAACATTCGTAATTAGACTTCTTTTTTTTTAAATGACTGGATATGTGACACAGGACAAATTTAGCTGATACTAGGAGAAACCGTTTTCAATTTGTCAGACCAAAATTAACATGGGACAAAAAAAGTATATCCAGTGAAGCTGCAATTGACTTCTGTTGTTGACTTGTATGCAGTCATTTGCAAACTCTATTGAACATAGTATTAAAGGTTTATTATTAACAAAATGTTCTCTCATTGGGTGTATAACACTATATCCTGCATCAGACATGATTTAATATATTTATCAAGGAAATGATAGTGATAAAACTTGGACAGAAAACATACATGAATAATACTAATAAACATCCTATAGAGAAACAATGGAGTGTCATAAAATTGTCGGGATACTACCAGAGGGAACAACACAGTTTGATGCTGTTTTTTAGTGCATTAGGAAATGTGAGTTTTTATTATTTCCAGTGTTGGGTATTAGAGAACATATTGCACTCTGACATGGGAAAAGAATAGAGCATAAAACGTTGACATAGCTGGATGTACTTTGATGTGTTCTGAGAATTGGTTTTGTCAGTTGATATGGAGATTTGTTGTTTTTCATTTATTTCGTTTTGTTTAAGTTATTGCTGCTTAATGCCATTAATTCCATCTTGCTGACAAATTTGTCCAAATCAATGCCTTTAGAAGAAATATAAGGAAGTCTTCTATCAATTGTAAATGAGATGGTTTTTTTCTTCATTGAATGAGACATGAAAAAGACTCTGTAATGAAAGTTTTCTTGTTTATGAATTATTAAGTACACAAATTACAAATAGATATCATATTTTAGGTATTGACAATCATGGCAGAACCATTATTTGTGTGAACATTTTGTTTCAAATTGTTTCAAATGGAAAAGTACAAATGTGAACTATGATAAATATCTATGGTATATTTATGAATCTTTTGTCCTTGAAATCTAACATATGGTTGGCATTTGTGTTTGGAGATGGTAGCCATCTTCTCTCTGTTTTTAAGAACAAAGCATCACTTCTGGATTATATTGTAAATTTTATCACATGCTGTTATTTTATTTTTGGTCTTTTATTGGCTGTTATCCACTTTATGATAACACTTGCACATTTCCCCCTTACTTTAAAAATAGGTTTAAATTTATCGTTTTGCACATACAACCTGTGGCATTTTGTATTAAACAATATTATAATGTAAGTAAATTAGTTCACGGTGAGAATTGTTGCATCAGTATGATAATATCGGAGCTAAAACACACATAAAGCCTCATTTTCAGAGCAGAAAATCTGAGAGGGCCAATCAGAGGCCTGACATGGCAACTGGCTTATCTCTCCTTCCAATCCTAGAGAGCCAGAGATATAAATATTGAGGGGTTTTTTTTTTCAGGAAGAAAAAATATCCCACTCCAAGAAGAGTTTAAGAGGGAAAATTTTATATTTTCTAACATAGAGCAGATGTGCATCTATAGGAGCAAAATACAAGTTTCCAGATGAATATCAGTCTCAGACTTCTGATTGTTTTCTTATGTGGAAGTGGGTCTGTTTGTAACTCTATCTTGGTCAAATAAATAAGAATAGAAGAGTGGTATGTATATATATTGGGAATAGGAAATATATGATTTCATTGGCTGGCTTACTTTTGAGGTTGAATCAGGACACAATACCCCCAGTTGCTGGATCAGAAATGACATTTATGTGAAGAAAATTGCACTTTGAGGGCCACTGTGAATTCAGAATAATGTCTGATGTGGAGCATTTTTACATTTCTTCTATGATTTACTCTTAAAGATTCCAAGCTACTTTTTGCTTCCCTTGAGGGAATGACAAATGTGTGAAGAGCATGATAAGAAATTTCAAGGAATTTTGTTAAAAAGGATTGCTCCAGACACCATGAAATTATCAGGTTGGTTTTACACTTATTTTATCATTCTTTCTTGAACAATAAATTATTCATTTGCAGCAACCTTGTAAACTTCTATTTTTTCCATTAGATTTCAACAAGAATTGATTTTCTTTTAGGTAACTTAAAACTCAGGAGGGTGTTGTGCTAAAATTGATACTGGGTTTTCATAATTTTGATTTTTTAAATATTAACTCGCTACTTAAAATATGTCAATTGAAAAACAGAAAATACTTCCAGTATAATGGATATTTGTTTTATAAAATTGGAAATTTATTGACAACACCTCGACTGCATTAAAAGCTCCAGATAATCTGGTACTTTAGTTTTGAGATTGAGGTCACCAGCCTTTAAATTAAAGCTCACTTGAGATGATGTTTGTAAGTAATTGATCCACAGTTATCCTGTGGGGGTGAATTGGATTTACAATTAAGGAGCCATGTAACTTCACTTTGCATTCATCATTGTTGATTGTGTGAGTAGACTCATCCAAGTAGGCTAGACTTCCAACAAGATGCTGCCATTTAAACTTTAGCAACATCATCTTTTTTGCACCAAGTAAATCAGAAGAAGTCAGAAAAATCAGTAAATTAGGTTGAAATTCACAATGTAGCAAAAGATTAAATTGATAAAACTTTTTTTGGTCAATGTTTGCTTAATTAACTCTGGTAGGAATGAACCACAAAATTTATTATTTTAGTAATAGGGTGAAACTGTCTAATTCCCAAGTTGATATATCTGTAGAATTCTGTTTGCAGTGTTTAAGCTAATCTGCTGGAGATCCATGGAAAAACGTTCTTATCTAGTATCCTGTCTTTTCTTCAAGAAATGGTATTGAATCATTTTCGAATGGATTGCTTTGTTCTGACAAAAATAAATAAAGGTGTCTCATTTGAAACTAATCAGGTGTTTAGATATAACATAATTATAGTTTTCACAGGGTTTTTTATTTATAACACTGCTATCTATCTGGAAGAGAACATTGTCAATTACAATTTTCAAAAAAAATGAAAAAGTGTGTAAGAAAATCTTGTGAAACTAAAAAAGATGCAGATTTTTTTTCATAAAAAAAAAAAACAATGTTGAAATTTTTAAAGATCCACTTGTCAGTTTGTGGCCATTGATTGTTGCCAGGTAAACATGTTCATTCTCAGTAATTATCTGCTTCCCTATCTCCCAAGAGTTATCTCCTATTTATATAACTTTTTAGCAGGGCTTGTGTTTATCGCCACCTCCCCAGGGGGCATTATTTCTAATGGAAGGGACCATCCTTCCTCTATAATCTCACAATAAGCCCCAGTATTCATGTGCACTATATAATATCGCTCTATCTTCTTCGACTTGCACATGTCTGGTATAATTTCATATTCAAAATCTCATTCACCTTCTATCTATCTTTTTTTTTCTTCAGAAATTTCAAAACGTGATTTATATTTGGAAGCCTGCATCCCAGATCCTGCTGAGCTAACAACAGAATATTTAAATCTGAACATGCACATTATGTAATGATATTGAAGGTCCTATAGTGGTTCCATTCATTCAACTGCACTGTATCAGATACCAGCCCTTAAATCGTGTTCAGGATTATAATCAAAGGGTTAATAATAACATTTTCCATGAGTAAGAGGGCGTGTTAAGTAAGAAGGGGACCACAGTATTGTACTAGTCCTTGAAGTTGGGTGAAACAATATTCACTACATACTATCATTTCAATACTAGTCCTTGAAGTTGGATGAAACAATATTCACTACATTGTATCATTTCAATGGGAAAAAAGAGACATGTTTTCCCACTGTTGCCTGTTGTAGAAATTTAATTAATTTGATGAAAGGACACTTGGTATCAGAGAGCTGGTAGTATATCTGAAGCTAGGTGCAATATTAATGATGCAGCACAGGAATGGAGATAGCATTCACATGTTAAGACTTTAGTCTAATTAGCTCTGGTATGTGGAGAAAGAGCAACTCTGTGATGAGTATGGAAAAGTAAATGTCTTATAGATTAATTAATTAATGTTGGTAGTGGCCTTAAAATGCCAAATGCTTTGAATGAGTGAGTCTTTATCCTTCAATGAATTGAGTATCCTTATAAATGTTACCTAATGCAGATTTTTGGGTATTTTGCACATTTAATGTAATTACTTGATATTTTGTTGGATTTCATTCTCTTGTAGTTATGATTCTCAAACATGCCATTTACCGTATACACTCGCCTATAAGTCAGATTTTTGGGAGTTAAAAATTGGTCCAAAACTCTACATCCGACTCATAGGCGAGTCCTATAAAGATTAGCATTTCTCTGGACAGCGTAATATATAGCATTTTTCAAACAACTTTGTACTCCAACGATTACCGTGATTAAAATTGACTGGACATACATGTATTATATTATTCATGTATTCTAGGATTATATACATAAAGTACAAGTATTTACATATTTTAATGATTTTATATTATTGAAATTGATTTGTTGAGAAAATGAATAAATATCAGCGCATTTCACAAAAATATTATTTGAAACAGAGTTGAAAACGTTAGAGCATTGATTTGAAATTGTCAACCGATTCTTGAAAAAAAGTTATACCGACTTATAAGCGGGTCAATGGCAAATCCCTCCAAAATAGCCTACAAAATATACAACCGACTTATAGGCGAACCGACCTATAGTCGCGTATACATGGTACGCTATAACTGTACGTAAGCTCTTCTTCTTAGGTCACCAGAGTCACTCAGATGACCTATTGCAATATGGTCTGCCTCCTCCTCCTCTGTCATGTGTTGTGTGTTAACTTTTAACTTCTTTTCAAATTTGGTATGAAGCATCTTTAGGACAATGGGGAGCATAAATTGTAAATTTCAAGACTCCTGCACCCCTGAGGCAAAAACAATTGTAAAAAATTCACCAATTTTCTAAAACCTTCTCTACAATCCCACATTTTAAGAAAAACTAAATGCATAGTCAGGATATGGGGCTCACGGCGGGTGTGACCGGTCAACAGGGGATGCTTACTCCTCCTAGGCACCTGATCCCACCTCTGGTGTGTCCAGGGGTCCGTGTTTGCCCAACTATCTATTTTGTATTGCTTATAGGAGTTATGAGATTGATCACTGTTCGTTATCTTCACCTTGCATAGTCATGTAGAGCAGGAAGGCCTCTAGCTACCAATATAAAATGTCAAAAAATATTATTGTTTAATTATCATTTGAAGGGCTGATATTGCATAAAAACTAAATGCGTATTTAGGAAAAGCAGAAAGGGATGTACCAAAATTGTGAATTTTGCAACATTCTAACTCTAGGGCAGGTCCAAGACAGTCATTTAGTGTTGATATAACATATATATTATATTATGTTAAGTCTTTCATTAATATGGACACTTTCAGGGGCATTTTTATGTTAAAAAAACATCTTGTTTTATACTGCTGCTGAATATTAGAATGCAGAACAGGAAAATTATTTAAGATTTCATAGCCCTTGGGGCTAGTGATAGTTTGACCAATAAGGCCTTTGGGTCTCTTGTTTTAAAATCAAACTCAGCTCTACTGTATCTTTTTTTTTTTTCAATCAAACCATGTCTCTGGACCATTAAGTTTCCTCTTTGCGATCCACCGTTTTAGCCAGTGGGTCAGTACGTTTCAGAAACCCTTTCATACTTAGATATGATTAAAAATGAAAATTCTTTCCAGAAAAGACAAGAAAATGTTTTAAGTCAAGAGATTTTTTCTGAGGTCAGTGGGACAGGGGAAACAAACTAGATTTTTATTAAGCTTTATTAACCTTTAGCATTTGAGACTCCATGCTCTCCTGAGTCATAATGGGCCTCCCAAGGTGCATTACGGCTACCATATGCCACCAAATGTTCTCACTGCCTTTGGTTGGCCTTTTAATTAGTTTGTGAAGGGTGTTGCTTATCCTAGATTAAGCCAAGTGTGCTTTAGGACAAACGGGCAAATTAGTGCAGCATCCTATATATCATTGAAAGAGAAAGCTAATTGGGTTTTTAAAATTAATTTTAAAGTACTTAAATCAAAAATACCAAGGGAAAGGTCCTTAACTTGTATCATTTTTGTTTTTGTTTTATAATCCTTCAAGAATTTATTTGGAGATGTCACCAGCTGTAGGTGAAGTGCCACAAATTTAGACCTATGCAACCCATTGGCCCCAAGGGTTCTTCAACATGCCAGTGCTTGCTGCAACACAGGACCTCAGTTTTTAGGTCTCTTCAAGAAGACCCACAATTCTCACCTCTAAATGCAGAGGCAAAGAAGCAATCACTACATACTTTTACATCTTAAGTTTGACATGGCCAAGGTTCAACATGGCCAGGGCATGAACTGGCTCAAACCTATGACCTTCCAGTTTCAAAGTGACCGCTCTAACCACTGATCCGCTGGGACCAGTGCCTTATATGCAGTTCGCATCTGGACTTTCAAAAATATAAACATATTCATTTTTTATGATCAATCAATATTCAAAGTTACATCTATTTCTTGCAATCTTTATTTTTTCATTTATAGAGAACTAAATCATAAGCAGGAATACATGTGAATGTTTGCTATCAAAGAAATTGTGTTCTTTCTATTTTGTTCATGTTTTGTAGATACAAAAGATCATGCATGTCTTTAATTCATTCACTTCTCAGCATTTTCCATGTAATAGATATTTCAAAGATTATAATTTCATAAACTTCTAAGAATTACTTAATTAATACCATTAGACTAATTTGATGAGCAAGACCACCAGAAATAAGGAATTGCCTTGATAACTCACTTGATAATCACACACATCAGAGCAGGCAGCATTTATCTGATTATGTTTTAAGATTCAGGCATTTAGAGTTCAACATTGGTATCAGAAAATTTTCATACCATTTTTTCCTTTGGTCGAGATAAAAAATACACACATGCTCACCCATAGAAACAGCAGTGATCTGTATTTTTGAGGGGCATCTAGCTTTATCTTTATACGATATGCATCATTTCAAACTGAAACGATGTGAATCAATGCTCAAGCATTTTATTAAGTTCATTTAAAAGTCTTGTTTCTGGTGAATTTCACTTCCTACTTACTCTGTCAGTGGTTGTAAGGAAATAGTGATTACTTTGAGAGGGGACACAGAGGGCTATGGGGTTGTTTTTCTTTTATATGTGTTTTAAATCATATGCTTGCTGATAAAATGGGTATTTAGAAGGTAGAATTAAGGAATGACCAAAAGTTTGGTCAATTATATATCAATCAAAATACTAATGATTCGGAAACAGGAAATGTAAGTGATACACATGTACATTATTGACGAGAATAAAGGAACTGTTTGAATCCAGTTAATTCGGGGGGTGGGGCGGGGGACTTCATATGTCTTGTAAATTGCGGAAACTTACTAAAGTGAAATAAGTGAAATCTGAACTCGGTGAACAGCCTGAGCCTGTGTAATAGCCGAGATCCACCTGACAAGGTCCTAGGAATTATTCCTTAATTTGTGGACTACAGCTACCCATGACAGGAAGGACTGATTTAATCATATAATTCATGGGGACCTCGCTCCAAGTAAACCCACACATGAAGTGGATCACCTTGTAACAATCTCATTTCGTGCCCTATATTTCACAAGAGACTTCTTTCAATGATCTAAAAAGGTGTGATAAAGAACCAATTTTTTGTTTTAAAAAGTTTTTTTAAAAGAAAAAAAATGAGGAAAATATTCTATAAAAACTAGAGAAGACGTGTGAATGACTACAGAATGCCAAGTGAAGGGGAAACCCCAGGTACCTAAGGGTTTAATGGTTCTGTTCATCCACCATTATGCCAGCAGGCTCAGATGTAAAACTGTTCTCCCTAGATAAGTTTTCAGAGACTCGACTGTTTATATAATGGTCGAGTATCATGATTTATAGAGTGCTTACTGAGTTTTGTACAACCGGATGTAACACTGCTATCTTTTATGTCAATTAAATGAAGTTTTACACAAGGTGAACTGCTTATAAGCTTTTCTGAACAGTGATCTCATCACAGCCATTAATCAGTGGAAACAACTACTGATGACCTTGGATAGGGACTGTCTGATGCGTATAGGAATCCGAAGTACATAGGCATTCACTCCTCCACCCCCCAAAAAAGAATTTCTGAATTGAAATGTATATCATGGCAGTTGTACTGGCATGTAATTAAAAACTTCACATAATTTAGTCATGATAACTGAAAATTGTTGGTGTGAGCTGTAACAATGACAAGCTGATGAATTTTAATGGGTGAATTGACTTTCTTGCAATTTGATTGATGGCAAAGTCTCCAGAGAGGGATTATTTTTTGGAACTGAAATGAGGATCATCATTATTTTGTACAATAAACTGACCTTTCTCTTTAAATTTTCATGTAGAAAAGCACAACAACAATAAGCTGACAAAAATAAAGAATAAGCCATTAAGCTGCACAATTGTAGCCAGAGAAAAAATTGTGCTGCCACTTTGAAAAAATGTTTTTGTTTAGTCTAATATCCATCTGATAGAAATATTCCCAGTCCTCATGGTTTTTTAGGTCATAGCCTACTTGGCTAATAATTGAATTT
This sequence comes from Ostrea edulis, assembly GCF_947568905.1. Lineage (NCBI taxonomy): Eukaryota > Metazoa > Mollusca > Bivalvia > Ostreida > Ostreidae > Ostrea > Ostrea edulis. The sequence goes on along the minus strand of NC_079168.1, from coordinate 52,368,233 downwards.
ATGAACTCGCTATTTTGTCTATAAACAGTACATCTATTGCCCCCTGGATAGTTGCCGAAATGACAGTTTTTGGAGGAAGTTGTCAAATTGGAATGTCATTTTCTTGACGGTGTTGGCAAATTGTGTTTTATTCTTTTGCTTTCAACTAAATATTCTAGACAAATAAAACAAACATCATAAAGAAAAACTGAACAAGATAATGTCCCTTTCGCATGTTGTGATTGTAGAAAGGTTCCATAATAATTACAGTACTGTGCATTTTATGGACAATTACTCATATTTGACTTTAATAATTGTCACATAAACCCAATGTTTTGTAATTATCTTAGATAATTGGAAGCAAACCATCAGCAAAAACTTCCAGAGAAATCTTTCGGATAACGTACTATGAACCTTGTGATAGTTATTTTGTACCTTTAGATATGCCATTGTATTTATACCAGTAATCATGATGATGACTGTGATGAGAAAGACTAGTAAACACTTGGACCCCAATAATCTCCCCATGGAAAGGAGGATCTCAGCCCCTTCATTTGAAAAGCCTTGAGTCCCCTTTATGCAAGGATATACTTTGTGTCTAGTTTGGTTGAAATTTCACATCTGGCATTCATATAACATCACATCTAGCACCCTTACATACTTGGCATATTCAGGGGCCTTGTAGGCACAAATGAAATTAGCTTTGTAAAAAAGTTGAAAATTACCTGTCTATCTGCAATGCATGCAATGTATGTAAAATTGTGTTTTTTACTAAGGGAAAGATGATAATAAAACATTTGTTAACAGAATTACAGCATATACATGTATGATCCAACTTTATGGATCACCTCACTGGTTTTCTGAATCTATAAAGTTTTCAATATCACAATAATTCATTACCATCTAAGCAACTGAGGATGTATAAAACCTCAGGGTGTATGGAATACAACACAGGATAATTCCCTGGACACCCATATGTTACCAAAGATATTACATGTAGTTATTTTAAGTGATTAAAAATAGGGACATTCATGTTGAATATTTTACAAGCCATGCCAGGTGTGAAGAACATGACATCACAATACATTCAGTGAGTTGTATGGAAATTTACACAATTAAGGCTTGTTGACCAATCAAAACTTATGAGTTACATAGGAAATTTTAAAAATATGCACTTCAGGTATGTAATAAATTGATCTTTACTATAGAATCTTGATCCACAGAGTTGAATAGCATACACGAAGAATTTGTGATTCTTTGGCTGCATTTGACCTACGTTTTCCAGATGAGTGACAAAGTTATAGGTCTTAGTTGTGTTTGCAGAAGGTCCAATCTTCGGGTGCTGCATTTCTCTATGTGATTCATGCTTGCACGGGCGATGCACTTATGGATACACTCAACCAGATATATGTCTCAGATGCTGCATTTTCTGGATGAGTGACCAGGTTATAGTGTTTGCAGTAGGTCCATTCCTTGAATAGTGTAAATTCTGTGTGGTTCAAAATTGAATTTTGGATATATCTATTGATGGTCACAACAACCATTCATGATTTTCAAGACAAGTGACTAGATTATATGTCGAAGTGAGTTGGAAGTCCCAATTACATTTTCTTTATGTATTTTAACCTCAATATTTCGAACACTCAAATATCTGGATTTTTTTCTTGATTCCATTGAGTTCAAGATAATGAGGTTTGACTATTTATTTGAAATTTTTCTAAAGTCCTAACACCAAACAACTAGACTGATCGTAAAAGCACAGAAAGTGACTGTAAATAAATAAAGAGTTGGAAACATCTGAAAATTTAAATGTGTGGTCCCTCGGGCAAGATTCTACACCCAAGGATAGGGAAAAAGAAAAACCACTGAATATATAAGAATCTTCTCCTTTACCCCTGAAAATAGAGCAAACAAATTAAGTTCAAAGCAATGATCCCTGCAAACAAGGTTTAGGTATACAGGAATCACTATGTCTGTCGATTTACATGTCCATCTTCAGTCCATTCCTCCTACTTCACATTTATTTGCCAACAGTGTAATACAGACAGGATCATACTTGGCACAGAAGTGGCCTATGAGTAGATACTGTGCGATATTGATCACTAAATCTGAAGCCCATTCCATTCTCTGGGTTGAAAGATGCACTCGTTGCACCATCAACATGCAACATTTCCTATATATATATGTAAAGGTTTTTGTGAGTGTTACTCGGGTGATAGACTTGCTCAAGTCTCCATGTTAAAGTTTAATAATCAGTGCTCTCTTTAATACTTTTTAATAATGCCAAACCTATGTTTGGTGACATTTGAGTATGGTAGAGAGCAGATATTTAGATTTCTGAAACACAGTAAAATTTGGATGAAATGATTAAGTAATAAAAACAACATAGAGACTTGAGCAAGTCTACTCGGGTTACTGTTAAGGCATATGGGCCTCTTATGAAATAAAATGTATATATGTCATTGATAACGTTCATTCATGGAAGTTCTTTGCATTCATCATAAATATCAACCCCCCTTCATCTTCTGATGTCTGATTATATATATATTTAAAAGGAACAAAATTTGAGGACTTTCAGTCTCCTGTGAAACATATTTCATAAAAGGAATATGAAATTTTACCAACCTGCAAAATATAATTTTTGAATAGTCATGATTTATGTAAAAGCACTTGTATGCGAGCAACTTTTCTTGTAAATTTATTTCTGCAAGCAATCCTGTATTTGCTTCGTTTTCACTTTAAAATTTATTTTCAAAATTATCCTTTTAAAATTGGAGGAAAAATCTTAAGGTAGTCATGACATAAGGCATTAGCTTGGCTCATTGCGTACCATAAAACTCACAAAGAAATTGGATGGCTTACAAGTCAGTTGTGTTCTATTTTCAAAATATTTTAGAGAAATTTGTCATAATGACCCATATTACTTCTTTGCCCAGTGATATTGTATGCTCTCAATTCAGCAACAATACAAAAAGATATAGAAACACTTCTCTCATCATCTTGTATTAATTAAATAAGAATTATATATTCCTGTTTTATACATTTTTGAATCTTATAAACTCTTACTACAATTTGTTGGCATGAAAAATTCCCTTGGCAGTAGGAAGTGCCTATATGTCTGACATGGAGTTTGTCAGAAAATTTAAATCCCATATATCCAACTAATAAATGAGTATATATGATAATGGCTATATATTTGGTTTTTGGTAAAATTTATTGACACTGGTGAAAGAAAATAAATTAGTTGACACAAATACTCAGTAGTTTCAGTCAGTCATACAAAAAAATCTGTCCTGGGAGTGAAATTGTGCAATTATAGACCAATCCATTACATGGGTAGGGGGCTTTAGAAAGAAAACCTATGAATTATTTCCTCCATTATCAAAATGTGTTTTTCACAGATGCACACTGCATGGCAATTTACATGTGGTTTATATATCACAAAGTATAAGGTGAACAAGCTTTTGGAAAATGTATCTAATCAATATTTCTTGTTCATGTAATCTACAATTGTTACTTAACATACTTAGGGCTTGAGTTCCTCTTCTTTCTGGTGCCAGTGTTGTTCTGGGTATTTTATCTAATAAAGTGTTACACCATAGTTGATTTCAGAGATGGATGTGTTTAAGGCTGTAATTTATTGCACATTTTATAACAATGTCTCACCACTTGCCAGCCAGATGTTTTTTCTCTTGATGATTAAGAATGGAAACAAAATTTACAAAAAAATTCTTATCCTTTCAGCTAGCTACTGTCATGGAGAATGCTCACTTTACAATTGCAAAACTGTAATCCCTGTATTCATTATACAATTCTCAACCACTTTAAATTTCCCAAATGATTTCATTTCTTTATAAAATGTTGAATTTTACGTGACACTGTGTAAATGTTAGAAGTATTGATTTGGATAAATTGTTTTACATACGCAACAGCACTGATATAAATTCATCCCACTTTGTCTTTCATTCCAGAGCAGGAATTGTCTGATGCCAGTGCTGCAAATGTCCCTTGGTTCCAATGGAAAGAAAATGACGACAGGATGAAATTTCATCAAAGACTTGTAGCCATTAGTGTTTTTCTGTTCCTGATAGCTACATGTTTATTGTTCTTGGGAGATGTGTTCAAACCCTTCCAGGGTAACCATGCCACCCATCATTTGACATATCGAGAATCTCCACTGAGGGGACTGAAATATGTCAGGGATGACCACTTGAATATTGACACTAGAAAATGTTTCCAATATGAACACTTAAAATCAGAATCTAACATTTCTTTGGTGGATTTGCGATTGAAGAACAAATATGATTTGGGGGCAGGAGGTGACTACATTCTGCCGACCTTGATCCCAGGAAGGGAATATGGTTCAAATATTCAACCTTTGAAAGTCATTATAATGCCACATTCCCATAACGATGCAGGATGGTTACGGACTCTGGAAGAATATTATGTGTACACAACCAAAAATATCCTCAACAATATGGTAGATAAATTAAGGTTATATCCCAACATGACCTTCGTGTGGGCTGAGGCAGTGTTCCTCAACATCTGGTGGAATGAACTAGAAGATGACATGAAAGTTCAGGTGCAGTACATGTACACTTTTGTTATTTTGAAATATTTGTGTGAAAGGTGTGTAAGGAATTTTGTATGATGGATGTTTATAACAATGGGTGAATCTTTTTAATCATTACTACTAAATTTTTCGATTTCTGAGTATGTATAAAATCGTTTCAAGTATTTCTTAGGAAGCCTTTATTTTGAGAATTTTAAACAATTGTAAAATGCTTCAAAAATGAAAACTTTTATGTTTCAAATTTTGTAACATGATATGAATATATACAGAGCAAACTGTCTAACTTTGACATTGTCTGGGAGAAATCTTTTGTTTTGAATTAGACAAAATGTCAAGATTGAACAGTTTAAAGGCTATGGAAAAAAAGGAATATTGAGAATGAAAATTAGGTTTGAAATATACAGTGTAAAGGATTACACAGGAGTCAGATTAGTTAGATTGACTTGTACATGGATATTTATATTTCAGGTGAGGAGATTGGTAAAGAATGGACAGTTAGAGATAGTCAGTGGTGGGTGGGTGATGCCAGATGAGGCCTCCACCTCCTACTACTCCATCATAGACCAACTTATGGAAGGTCACCAGTGGATTATGGAAAACCTGAAGGTCAAACCTAAAAACAGTTGGGCCATTGATCCATTCGGCCACTCAGGCACTGTGCCATATCTGTGGAAGAAGGCAGGACTGGAGAACATGGTCATTCAAAGGATTCACCAGGCTACCAAAGGTTCTCTGGCCCAGAAAAAGAGCCTGGAGTTTCTATGGCGACAACCTTGGGACAATAATGGATCATTGGATATCCTTTGTCATGTAATGCCATACATGTTGTATACTGTTAAACACACATGTGGGCCTAATCCATATGTCTGTATGATGTTTGACTTTCAAGTTCATAAAAGGAAATATAGGAAAACTTTCGCTGAACCAATTTCATTGAGTAATGTCCAAGAGCAAGCAAAACAGTTGTATGAACAATATCGTAGAAAAGCCAGTCTCTATAACTATGACGCCATTCTAGTTCCATTAGGTGATGATTTTAGATATGATTCTGCCCAAGAGTGGGACCAGCAATATCAAAATTACAACATGCTTATAAATTACATGAATGCTAGAGATGACTGGAAGATAGACGTACAGTTTGGAACACTCAAAGACTATTTTGAAATCCTCAGAAAGTCAGAGAAGCAGAAAAAACAGCAGCACAATGATAAGAACTTCCCTACAGTCTCTGGAGATTTTTTCCCTTATTCTGACAAAAGCAATGCATATTGGAGTGGATATTTTACTACAAGGCCTCATGCCAAGAAATTCAGCCGTGAAGTGGAAAGAAACTTGCATGCAGCTGATGTCCTCAATACCTTGGTAACAGGCTTTAGTCAAAAATGGAATGTGAAGTATCATAACTATCATGACATTTCTAATTTCCTGCAACAGTCAAGGAGAAACCTTGCATTATTTTTGCATCATGATGCAATTACAGGAACCTCAAAAGAATATGTTATGCAGGACTATGAAAATAAACTTTTCCACTCATTCAATGCTACACAAAAGGTTATTACAGATTCAGCCCAATTTCTCCTGACTGGAGGAAATTTGGATGCACCTATGATTCTGGAGCCAGAGGAAGTGAAAACATCCTATGATTCTGTCACTGAAAAGCGTGTTATACATGTCACAAAAACAGGAGTTCCCGTCATTTTATTTAACACTCTTGCTAAAGCCAGGGTGGAACTGACATCTCTGCTTGTGGATACTGATAAAGTCATTGTGAAAACACTAGATCACCAAGAGATTTCTTATCAACTTAACCCTGTTTGGCAAACTAGTGCATCGGTCCATCAGAGTCAATTTGAGATCATCTTTCTGAAAAAATTAGCTGCCTTATCATTGGATGTTGTGTACTTGTTTAGAGCTGATGAAGAAATAAAATCTGTTTATCCTGCAAAAATTTCTATTTTCAATTCCATGGAATTGAATATTGCTTCAGAATTGATGTTTGAGAGAGAAAAGCCAAAGTATTCTGGAAGTTATCATTCGAATATCCCACTTGAAAATGAATATCTGAGAGCAGAATTTGATCCCAAGACAGGTTTACTGAAATACTTGAAAGATAAAAGAACAGGAAACATCACCAGAGTTGATTTGACTTTCATGCACTACAAATCTCAAGGAAGTGGAGCATACTTGTTCTATCCGAGCGGAGATGCGAAACCTCTTCATTTAGGGATTCCCATCATTCATGTGACAGAAGGGCCCTTCATGTCTCAGATAGAAGTTGTTCATCCAAATCTGAGACACAGCATGAAACTCTTCAGTTTAGCTTCAGAACAAGCTCATGGCCTCCATGTGCAAAACTTCCTCAACATGCATGCAAACAAAGTGAGAAATCTTCAAGACACGGAGATTATCATGAGATTAAATACTGACATAAAAAATACAATCTTCTTCACTGACCAAAATGGATTTCAGATGATAGCTCGTAAAAATAATCCTAATCGGTATGTGGAGTCCAATTATTTCCCTTTGACCAGTATGGGCATCATGGAAGATGCTCATAAGAGACTGACCATTCATAGTGCCCAGCCACATGGAGTTGCTGGACTTGCTCCTGGGCAGTTTGAGGTCATGTTGGATAGAGAACTAATGTACGATGATGACCGAGGACTGGGAGAAGGTGTTCAAGACAACAGAGAAACAAAAAATGAATTTGTAATACAGATAGAATATCTAGAAGATGTTTCTACGGAAACATTTGTTCAAAACCAACAACAGCAGATCTCAAACGTAGATAGCAATTTAGAAACCTTTACATTCCCAACTATTCTAAGTATGCAAATTAATGACCTACTGCAGAAACCTATTATTAAAATGTTTACGTCCGTTTCCACAGACATTTTCAGGAATCGGTTCCTTCCGGTGGCTTCCCCATTACCATGTGATATAAGTTTAGTGCATTTGAGAAATCTTGTCAATTCAGAACTAGACTACACAAATTCCAGTATAGTTCTGCACCGCAGAGGGTTCAAATGTGGCTTCCCTACATCAGACGTGCAGTGTTCACTGGACTCATCAGTATCATTAATTTCCATTTTCAAAGACTTGCCTGTGCACAGTGTAAAAGAGGTCTCCCTCACACACATGTATGAAAAAAGAAAACTTTTACCCAGTTCAGACTTAAACATTCCACCCATGGAACTCACAACTGTGCAATTTTCACTAGAAAACAATAGGTAGCAGGTTATTATTGGGATAGATCATAACAAATCATTTTGAAGGCCTTCGAATTTTTGTGGTTTTTAAAAATGTATTGCAAATTTGTTTATATGATATGCCAATATTCATTTAGAATTAATGAGTGATTAAATAAGAATCTATGGGAACTTAGATTTTAAAAAAATAACGTATAAGCAGTCCTATATCAGAATTAAAGACAGATTTATATTTTATGCTAGTCAGATTACAACTTTTTTTTAATTTGTGCATCGTTCATTGTTCAACCATCTTTATATAGTAATAGACATGTGCATAGTGTCTGTCCATTACATTTTTTTGCCATTAAGATGCTAGTGTATATGTATTTATGATGTAGCCTCTAAGGTGGATGGTAAACATGTCAATAGTATATAATTTTCATCATTGTATTGATTTCTAGTGCTATTGTATGTTAAGGAAAGACAATTTTATTGTCTATACTTTAAGAGTATAAAATTCTCGTCTTTATGATCAGTTGTCACTGAAGTTACAAATCAAATTTTAATAAAATTGTCTTCTTTTATACTTGCACTTTTAAGTTCATAAATATTTGGACTGTTCACTTCTTGAATTCCAAACATTTGGAAACTCTAATTTCATCTCATGCTCTTTATTATGAATACGTGATTTTTATATCAACATGTGCTGTGTACATAGTACAACAATATGAGTGTCACAGTTTTTATTCGAAACATTCCACTCCCCCATATCTCTCAAGTTTAAACATGAAGGAAATTGTTCATGTATGCAGTGTTAATGAAATTTCATGTGTGATATTGCTACATATTTCATATTCTCTTTTGTATGAATGTCATTAAAATAAAGTAATCGGGAAAAAAATGTTTTTTGTGCTATGATTTTCTGTGCTGTACAAAGTTCCATAACTCTTACTAGGTCTGATGGGGATTCTCATCAGCAGATCCAGAGAGACGGTCCGGAGGTCCACCCCCTTTTTTGTCAAGGACACCAATATAGTTTTTTGTAATGGCATATCAGATATGGAGCTACAAAACTTGCAAACCTCTCCCCTTTTAATTACTACATTTTAGCAAAAATAGCTCTTTTGTGTTGGGAGGGGTGCAATCCCCTTTGTTTGGGCTAAAAAAGTAAAATCTTGGGTCACACTCCCTGTAAAAATTTACTGGATCCGCCCTTGTATTGAATCATCCTCATTTGATTTTGTTTTGTCAAATTTGTCGAAGTTAAGTCTCAGGTCAGGTGCTCTACCAATTGGAACTACATGTATCTGGTCACCTTCGATCGAACCTGTCTGACCATCACATTCCTCCCTCCTTAACTGTCTTCACATTGATGATTTCAACCCAAGATCTTTATTCCCTGGCAGGCATTTTCACCTGTCAGTTCCAGGGGCTGGTCTACGTCATCTAATGTAACGGGAAGGGAGAAAATGCAATGGACCAGACTGAGATTTGAACCTGGGCCCCCTGAATCTCTAGTCAGGTTCTTTACCAACTTAGCTATTTGGCCACCAGCAATCACCACACAGGTAACGTACATTTTAAGAACAAAACGTGATGTCTGATTCGTACTTAAATGCACCAACAAATAAATGTAACATGTTAAGTGAATAAAGAACAAGAGAATAACTTTTCCTAGTCATTGATTTATCCTGGACATTAAAGCTGACATAAATTCATGATACGTACACATTTCTCATCTTATCTGCCATACTTCTTTCAGATAGTCTATTTTACTCTACGCGTATATACCACAAATGTGATTGTCACACTGGAATTATTTTTCTAGCTGGACTTGACCAGTGCACATCTCCAGTAGTAATGTAAAGGGAATGAGAATCGAATAAAATGACATCTTAAAACATCATGCATTGCTAAAAATACATATCGTATATTAGTGAGACATTCTGAAAGTTTAACTTATTTGGACGAAAATGTGAAAAAAAAAACCAACTTTTCATGCATACTTGCAGGTATTTGCAGTTTATCATGAAATAAATGCAGAGAAAATTGCCAATTACACACTGAAATAATGGAATAAGCAAAGAGCAAAAGAATATCTATTATTCAAATCAATTTTTGCAAAATACAGGTGCATATGTATAAAACGTAATGCACATGTATGACAAGCCGTTTTACTATTTATTCGAAAAAGAGAGATCTCTTTCAACTTTGAGAGATATCTCTTTAACTTTGAGAGATATCTCTAAAAGGCATGGGGTTTAAGATATTGGTGAAATTTTGCATGTTCCAAAAAGGTGGCGAAATTTAAGATCATAACTAAAAAAACACAAAGTTCTTCAGAATGTTTACAAACACATTGGATACGATAGTACTACAAAATAATTCCCTGTTCTCATTTGCCTAAACTGGTACCCTGTTGACTTCGCATCTCTTATGTTTGTGTGTAGCCACCAATCAGCGGAGTACCAGTTTATTATATTGTCCTCCAGACAAAAATTTTATAAAGGGCTAAAACGTCAAAATGACTTCAATTTCAAAGCCCTGCAATTATAGATAACTCATAATTAATACTACAAATTTGTTTTTTGGAGTTCTTTTTGCAAAATATTGTGATGCCATTTTTGAGATAAAAGATAGACCCTATCCCTGGGATATCTCTCTCTAAGTGAAAGATATATCTCAAAGTCAAAGGGCCGTAACTCAGCAAAAACTCAGAGAATTAAAACGTGATCTGTAACATGTTATGAAAAATCAACGGACCGAGGTATTTCCACCCTCCTGTGATGTCATAAGATTTATGCATGACAGGAACATTAATTTTGTTGGAGTCTTTTTCAATAGTTATTGTAAAAAAAAATTCTTAACCATAAAATATTTCATAAAAACTCTAAGTTATAAATGAATAATGAATTATATGTTTCAAAATATTGAATCCAAGGGCAATAATTCTGTTTTCATTAAATTATTTATCAAGTTCATTATGCGATAGGTTTCCTTTATTTTTCACAAACATTTTGTATATTTTTTAAAGAAACCGTTTCACGAAATTGTTATGAATACTATTACATCGTTACAACCAGTTTTTGTGAAACATTGATAATGCTGTTTAAGGAAAATTGCAATTTTCTGACGTTGATAACAGGTATATTGTGCTAATTGATAAAAATTTTATTAAAACCGCAGTATACTTATTTTATCATTTTTATTTGTTACTAAGATGCATTATCCGAAGAATCATATAAGATTGAGCCTATAATTCTAGAAGGGTGGAGTTACCTTAAACTTGATTTGTAGCTTGTTATGCCAAAGCAATGTACTATATAGAAAATAAATATCTGCAAGAACATAAAAAAAACAAGTGTGAAAACTGATAATTCATACTACTCTTCCAAGTCCAAGGGCCTTAATTTAGTGAACAATCAATGGATGGAAACCAAATTCGAACTTGATCTGTAATTTGTTATGGCAGAGCAATGTACTAAATATGAAATAAATATCTGCAAGAAAAGAGAGAGAAAAAGTGTGGAAAACTGTTAATTCTTGCTATTTTTCTAAACCCAAGGGCCATAACTTGGTGAAAATCAAGGGACCGAAACCCAATTCGAACTTCATCTGTAACTTAAAATTTTCAACACTGCATGGTGTTCTAAATCGTGATTTCATTTCTTTTTGATGTCCTATACCTTAGTATTGTAGATGAACATGTTACCTTTAAGTAAATTTAGATTGTCCTTTCATAAGCTGGAAATCGAAAGAGAGATATTTTGATATACGGTTACCTGAGTGTAACAGAACGTGTAAATTATGTACAATTAGAGATATTGAAGACGAATATCATTTTATATTTATTTGTCTTTTATATGAAAAACTAAGAAAATTATATATTGATAAATATTATTATGAAAATTGGTCAATGTATAAATTATTACAGTAGTACTCAAATACAAATACAAGTGTTATGAATAATTTGGGGAATTTTTTGTATAAAGCTTGTAAACTGAAATCAGAGGCCACAACATAAAGAGGTTTATCCTCAATGTATCAATAAATATGTCCTTTATATTTGAGACACGTGCTCTATTTTATGCTTAAAAATTTTTATTATAACTTATTGATGTCTTTTTCATTGATGTTAGTATTGTAATATAATTATGTTACATGTATTTTCAGTACTGCTTTTGGAAATAAACAATACAGTACAATACCTGTCGAGGCTACCCGCACAGCTAAATCGGAACAACTGATGTGAAATAAAGCGAAGAAAAACTTATATACCATGCAAACCCTGATACATATAACAATATTGGCGGATAAGCGGACATAAACAATTTTACTATACAAGTATTGATGAATTCATGACAGCTTTAACAGATCTTAATGACAAGTCGACATATCATATTGACTAGGAAATGAATTTAGCTACCCCAACATTGAATCATAGTTTGGGAAGTTTCACTTTCACTTCTTCATCCCTCTGCGTGTCAAATAAAGGGGCTCTGGCACGGTTCTCCAGTATGTCGCGATCATATCTAGCGCTGGATTTCCTTCGAACACTTGACTTACGTCGGGAATAGGCCATTCCACTATGTGCAGACTGGTCCTGGTATTGTGATCGTCTGTTGAAAGTCTCCAATGACTTCTCTTTTGCCAACATATTTTGAGCCTCAATAGTGTAATTTTTTTCTTTTGAGCTTGTTCGCATAGGAATTTTTGTAATTACAAAATTGTTTAATTCTATCGGTGGAAGGCACAGTTCTTTTGTTCCTTGAGCGTGCGGCTTTTTATCTTTTGCATAACGGAGCTGTTTACTTAAAGGTTCTGTAGATTCAACACCAACAATTTTGGGTAGAGCGAAGGCGCTTTCCTTGGATGATACGAGTTCCTTGGGTCCCGGAGGAACTTTTGTGCGATGAGACTTTTCAGCATATGATTTCTTCTTTCCCACAGCATGGCCTCTTTTGGGGTTTTTGTATTTGAAGACGACGGAATGGTAATATTTCTGATACCCGCCTGCTTAGCGTTGCTCATGGATGATTTAATCTCATCGTCGCTTTCAAAATCATCTTCATACTCGTAGCTGAAGTTTTCCTTTGGGTGTTCTACAATCCTGGCTTGATCTTTTTCCGAGCACAAATCACTCGCTTCAGATTCCATTCTCACATGTAGCGTTTTACGAGCATTGCTATAGGTTACTATAGACTTCCTTTGTCCTCTGCAGACTGCTTTTTCATCTTCTTTTTTATGTTTGTTTCAGTGATAATCTCAGAGGAAGTTTTCCTATCCTTTTCAATGTTGTTTTTGATCTTTTTCCGCTGCGTCTCTTTAATTCGGCGCGTTGTTGCTCATCGTAAGCGTTTCGCCCAGCTAGGGATTTGACTGCAGCAGTTTCAGTTTCTCTTTTGGTTTCATTTTCTTTCTTTGATTTGTGGCTATTTTTTTTACCCCCATGATTCTTAACTACAGGTACACAGGAAATAGTTGTCTCTTTTGTTTTGGCCTGTTTCTGTTCCCCGCTCTTTATCTCTTCGACCATGGGTATTTGCAATTCTTCGCAAATATTAACATGATACCTCTCGTTTTTACTGTCTTCATGATGCCGCATTGCTAGTTTTGTTTCACTAACATCTAACATATGGGCAAAGTTTCCATTAAATTCGGCCGGCTTATATATGTTTTCTATGTTTGGGGCCACGTGGTGAGAATTATCTGGGGTTGCATCCTCATCGCTCTCGAAACACTCTTTTGATTGGAGATCTCCGGGATCGTCAGAACTTTTCGGCACTCTGAGATTCACAGTGCTTCTTGCATTGAAATCATTATTTGTGTTGATTTCACATGCGTATTCGTCTTCCTCTTCTGTGATCTGACTTCCAATTTTGACTCACGAGCGGTAGGGTTTTTGCTTTACAACATTGCTATAGATTGCAGAAGTGGTTCTTGGCTTTTTGGGTACAGCATGCATAGAAATATTGATGGTGGATGGTGTAGGGTCTTTTAGAAAGCCAAACTCTTGACCATTAACACGTCTTTCGCTGAAGGAATCCATGCTCGTTGAACTTGAAGATTTCAAGTCGAAATTTTCTGTATTGGACTGACAGTTGTGAACCAGAGTCTCATCGCTCAGCTTGGACAAGACTTCCATTTTGGAGTTTTCAGAAAAGTTTCGATCCTCTGGAGAAATCGGGCTTGTCTCCTTATTTTCACTCTCACTCCAAATGCCCTTTTTTGTTGCATCCAAAGAACAGCTATTTCTCTCTGAACTTTGATGAGGACCACCATTCACTAGTTTAGGCTTGTTCAGAATATCAATACCTTCGTTAACATCTGCTCTAATGTGGCTCAAACTCGGGTTTTGAGAATCGAAGATTCTGGAGTTCGACATTTTCGATGATAGACTTGGCTGAATCTCCTGACTTGTGTCAGACGCATTGTCAGATCCAGTCTGTGGACGACAGCAGGAAACCTTGGATCTTTCGGGTGACATTAAATGTGAACGTGTGCCCTTGGAGAGTGGTCTCTTCACGTGATCTATTTGATGATTTGTGGCATCACTGTGGTAAGCAGGGGGTTTAGGAGTCATGCGCTCGTACCCATATACAGACCTGTCCTTTGAAGACGAAGGCCTAGAAATTTGCTCTTCCTCATCACCCAGCGGCGACGGCGAGGGCAATACAAAATCGTTAAAACTGTACACACCTTCTTCTTCTAATGGGAATTCCATTTTTGAATACTGAAAATCCTGAAAACAAAATAAATAGTATGATTTTATTTATTATCACCATTTATTAGAATTATCCCGCCTTGTCCCAATGTGTGTTGGGTATGATGTAGATACAAGTCTATATGTATTATCATTCTTATCAATATTTTCAGAAATAGATAACACCTTTTCAACATCCCATACCAGCAAGGGTAACACCGAGAGCAACTTTTGATCTTGTATGAATGAAAACTGGATCATATACATATAGGCACTTGAAATCAAAATGAGATATATTTAAAACTTAGTTATACATCTTCTTTAGTCATAGAGACATAAGTACTTCATTGGTTTCCAAGTTGATTCGACCGATGCGATGTAAACATTATTCCAACCAAGTCCCTACCTGTCTGTCCTCAAATCCAACCCAGGAATTTTCTTTAGATACTTTTCAAAATTTAATTCTACTTCAATATTGAGAAAAACCCTTAAGACTCCACATAACCGCTAGTGATATCCTGGGTCCATCACGATAACTATGTTATGTACAGTATACGAATACTGCTTTACATATTTTCTTTTGTTCACTGTGATTAATTATCAATATGTATCCCCACTTAATTAATACAGTGTGTAAGACAAATAAACATCATGTGGTAATCAATAAAGTGAATTAACCTTCAAACTTTCAGTATAGATGTAATGTTTAAGCCAGACAACCATATGTATATTTTATTTCATCTCGGGCGAGAGTTTCTGATACACGGTACTCTTCCCTAAAACTGTTGGTACATATTTGCCATTAATAGGTTTTTGATCCCAAGATTCCAATTATGGGACCACAGAATTCTATGCAAGTGTCATATCCTGAACCAAGCAAGTTTTCTTACTCAACTGGTACAGACACCTTTCTATGTATTTAAAGGTTTTTAATTTCGCATTTTAATGCCGAGAGAAACTCTAAGACTAAGCCTTCAACGCGATCTTATTTTTTATTTTTGGGGTGAATTGTCATGTTGTCATCTGTCCGTTGTCATCTGTCTGTGATCCTCTAAATCTCTCAGAAATACGCCTTGACTTAGGAACATGTGATGTGGTAAACAATGGATGGAATAGAACAAAATTTGAGAGATGAATATATTCTTCTACCCTTTCTGCGCATATGCACAAGTTGTCAAAGCTAAAATGTGGTATTTAGGCCTAAACTAAAAAAAAAAAAAAAACACAAAAGAAAAAACAACTAATGCATGTGAGGCTTTTAGAATACCATCTGGGAAAGATGAAATGATTCCAAGGGAGGTTATGATACTTTGTATACAGATCTTGGCCAAAACTATGGTGTGTAAAACGTTGCTATATTCGATAATCTTGTGATGTATATTCTATATCTTGTAATGTATATTCAATATCTTGTAATGTATATTCAATATCTTGTGGTGTATGTTCTATATCTTGTGATGTATGTTCTATATCTTGTGTTTCCCGTGAGGATCCGGGTTAGAATAGGTCCTCAGTACCCCTTGCTTGTCATAAGAGGCGACTAAATGGGGTGGTCGCAAAACCGAGGTCCCGTGTCACAGCAGGTGTGGCACGATAAAGATTCCTCCCTCCTCAATGGCCATAAGCGCCGAGCATAGGCCTAAATTTTGCAGCCATTCACCGGCAGTGGTGACGTCTTCATATGAGTGAAATATTCTCGAGAGGGACGTTAAACAATAATCAATCAATCTATCTATCTATATCTTGTGATGTATGTTCAATATCTTGTGATGTATATTCTATATCTTGTGATGTATGTTCTATATCTTGTGATATATGTTCGATATTCTTGTGATGTATGTTCTATATCTTGTGATGCATTTTCGATAATCTTGTGATGTATGTTCAATATCTTGCGATGTATATTCGATAAAATTGTGATGTATATTCTATATCTTGTGATGCATATTCTATAATCTTGTGATGTATGTTCGATAATCATGTGATGTATGTGCATTAATTGCATTGTGGGTAATATGACACAACAGCGTTCTATTACAGTAAGGACAATTTCCATTGGTTGCAAATAACAAAAGTATCCGGTGATGCAAGAATAACGTCTTCTTTAATTCCAATGATATGAAATTGAAACTGAATGAAGCAGGGAACCCTTTGCCAAAATTGTAAATTTCATGATCCTAGAGTAGGGGTTTTAAAATTGCTACCTTGGTGGGACTAAAATTGTCCTAGTGATTAAATGTCTTTATCGTTTGATGGACTTCTATAATTATTCTGATACTATATAAAATGAAGCAGAGACATATGTAAGTCTGACAAAAGCTAAATTTATGCATATATAGGAAAACAGAAGTATGGATGCTACCCCCCCCCCCCCTTTTTTTATAATTTTGAAATGTGTATACTGGTTGAAGGCCAATCTCTATAGCTTACAAAAAGCGTGAAACGATTACATAAATCGAAAGAGGGATGAGATAAACAGGGAATCGACACATTTCGGAGAAATTATTGCTGCAAAAAATATCAGGGGGGGGGGGGGGTAAGCAGTATCCATACTTCAGGTGCCTGTGTCTAGGACAGGTCCTAAGAAGTCATACAGTGTTACAGTGTATATTTAACATACCAGTGTATCATATTTTGCATCACCGGATACTTTCGTTATTTCCAACCAATGAAAATTGTCCTTACTTTAATAGTACGCTGTTACATGATATTACCCATAATGCAATTATTGCACATACATCACAAGATTATCGAATATACATCACAAGATAATGAACATACATCACAAGATTATCGGAAATACATCACAAGATATTGAACATACATCACAAGATTATCGAACATACATCACAAGATATAGAACATACATCACAAGATTATCGATATAGCAACGTTTTACACGCCATACAAAACTGTTAGATAAAATATAAACTTGTTCATGCTTCGAAGTTTCCGATAGTTTGTACAAAAAAAATCTGCTTCCTATTATATGAATAGAGTACTGTAGCATGGCAAATTAAATAATCGGAGATAAAAGAAACCCTATCGTTGTATGTGTAACACTTACCGCACACTTGGAGATAGAAAATGGCTTTCCTAACAGTATTCGATGCAATCAACTTCCTGGAATGATTATGAAGTCACAACAGAGAAGTGATTATGACGTCACAACAATGAAATCATTATGACGTCACAACAGCGACATAATTATGCCACCATCCCCATTCTATTCTATAAACATGACCTTTTCTAATGGGGAGAGTCTATACGCCCGTGAACTCAAATGCCGAAAAGCCCGTGACTCCGATTGTAAACACATAATTTGAATACGTAAGCCGTTTATGTGTACTTTTTCTAAATGTATTGATAAATAGTAAAAACGTTAACATTCTTTCATTTTAAAGAATTTTTAAGTTGTAAAATATACTATACAACAAAACTATTAATTTTATCGACCTATTTAAACTTAAATTGAGCTTATAAAAGCATGATAAGAAGCCCAAAGTTTAGAGTATTTAGTACGAAGCCCGTGACTTTATCTACACCGTATAGTTTACAATTTATGAGGCCCGTGACTTCATGTACACCTTTTACAGTACTAAGTATGAAACCCGTGACTTCATCTACACCATATACGGTACTATGCATGAGACCCGTGACTCCATCTACACTCTATACAGTACTATGTACGAGGCCCCTGACTTCATCTACACTCCATACAGTACTAAGTATGAGGCCCGTGACTTCATCTACACTCTATTCAGTACTATGTATGAGGCCCGTGACTCCATCTACATGCACCCTAAAACGTACTACATGTATGTACGAGGCCCCTGACTTCATCTACACCCTATACAGTACTATGTACGAGGCCCGTGACTTCATCTACACTTCATACAGTACTATGTATGAGGCCCGTGATTTCATCTACACTCTATACAGTACTATGTATGAAGCCTGTGACTTCATCAACACCCTATACAGTACTATATATGAGGCCCGTGATTTAATCTATACTCTATACAGTACTATGTATGAAGCCTGTGACTTCATCTACACCCTATACAGTACTATGTATGAAGCCTGTGACTTCATCTACACCCTATACAGTACTATGTATGAAGCCTGTGACTTCATCTACACCCTATACAGTACTATGTATGAAGCCTGTGACTTCATCTACACCCTATACAGTACTATGTATGAAGCCTGTGACTTCATCTACACTCTATACAGTACTATGTATGAAGCCTGTGACTTCATCTACACCCTATACAGTACTATGTATGAAGCCCGTGATTTAATCTACACTCTATTCAGTAGTAAGTATGAGGCCCGTGACTTCATCAAAATTCTCGGTCATTTTATGATCAGTTGTCATTGATGTTTAAAAATTGTCTTCTTTTATACTTGCACTTTTAAGTTCATAAATATTTGGACTGTTCACTTCTTGAATTCCAAACATTTGAAAACTCTAATTTCATCTCGTGCTTTTTATTATGAATACGTGATTTTTATATCAACATGTGCTGTGTACATAGTACAACAATATGAGTCACAGTTTTTATTCAAAACATTCCACTCCCCCATATCTCTCAAGTTTAAACATGAAGGAAATTGTTCATGTATGCAGTGCTAATGAAATTGCTACGAATTTCATATTCTCTTTTGTATGAATGTCATTAAAATAAAGTAATCGGGGAAAAAATGTTTTTAGCTCACCTGAGCCAAAGGCTCACGTGAGCTTTTCTAATCAAAATTTGTCCGTCGTCTGTCCGAGTCGGTGTCGTAAACTTTTCACATTTTCAACTTCTTCTCAAGAACCGCTGGGCCAGTTTCAACCAACCTTACCACACAGCATCCTTGGGTGAAGGGCTTTCTAGTTTGTTCAAATGAAGGTCCATGTCCCTTTCGAAGGGGAGATAATCACAAAAATGCAAAAAGAGGGTGAGGTCATTAAAAAATCTTTTTCTCAAGAACCACTGGGCCAAAAAAGCTGATATTTACATGAAACCTTCCTGACATAGTACAAATTCAAGTTTGTTCAAATCATGGCCCCCAGGGGTTGGATGGGGCCACAATAGGGGATCAAAGTTTTACATACTAATATATAGGATAAATCTTTAAAAATTTTCTCAAAAACCACTGAGCGAGAAAAGCTGATATTTACATGAAAGCTTCCTAACATAATGCACATTCAAGTGTGTTCAAATCATGGCCCCCGGGGGTTGGATGGGGCCACAAAAGGGGATCAAAGTTTTACATACAAATATATAGGAAAAATCTTTAAAAATCTTCTTCTCAAGAACCACTGAGCCAGAAAAGCTGATATTTACATGAAAGCTTCCTAACATAGTGCAGATTTAAGTTTGTTCAAATCATGGCCCCTGGGGGTAGGATGGGGCCACAATGGGGATCAAAGTTTTACATACAAATATATAGGAAAAATCTTTAAAAATCTTCTTCTCAAGAACCACTGAGCCAAAGAAGTTGACATTTACATGAAAGCTTTCTGACATAGTGTAGATTCAAGTTTGCAAAAATCAAGGCCTCCAGGGGTAGGTTGGGGTCATAATAGGGACTAAGGTTTTACATGCAAATAAATATGAAAAGTCTTCAGATATGGGCCAAGATGACTCAGGTGAGCAATATGGCCCGTGGGCCTCTTGTTTGTGCTATGATTTTCTGTGCTGTACAAAGTTCCATAACTCTTACTATGTCTGATGGGGATTCTCATCAGCAGATCCAGAGACACGGTCCGGAGGTCCATCCCCTTTTTTCTCAAGGATACCAACATAGTTTTTAGCTCACCTGAGCTTTTCTGATAAAAATTTGTCCGTTTTCTGTCGTCGTCGTAAATTTTTCACATTTTCATCTTCTTCTCCAGAACCACTGGGCCAATTATAACCAAAGTTGGCCAAAAAGCATCCTTGGGTAAAGGGCTTTCAGGTTTGTTCAAATAAAGGGCCATGCCCCCTTCAAAGGGGAGATAATCACAAAAATGCACAAATAGGGTGGGGTCATTTAAAAATCTTCTCAAGAACCACTGGGCCAGAGGAGCTGAAATTTTCATGAAAGCTTCCTGACATAGTGCAGATTCAAGTTTGTTCAAATCATGGCCCCCAGGGGTATGTTGGGGCCACAGTAGGGGATCAAAGTTTTACACAAAAATATATAAGGAAAATCTTTAAAACTCTTCTTCTCAAGAACCAACGAGCCAGAAGAGCTGAAATTTATGTGAAACCTTCCTGACATAGTACAGATTCACGATTGTTCAAATCATAGCCCCGGGGGGTAAATTGGGGCCACAGTAGGGGATCAAAGTTTTACATAAAAATATATAGGGAAAATCTTTAAAAATCTTCTGAAGAACCAATGAACCAGAAGAACTGAAATTTATATGAAAGCTTCCTGACATAGTGCAGATTTAAGTTTGTTCAAATCATGGCCTCCGGGAGTAAATTGGGGCCAGAATAGGGGATCAAAGTTTTACATAGAAATATATCGGTAAAATCTTTAAAAATCTTCTTCTCAAGAGCCAATGAGCCAGAAAAGCTGAGATTTACATGAAAGCTTCCTGAAATTGTGCAGATTCAAGTTTGTTCAAATCATGGTCCCTAGGGGTAGGTTGGGGCCACAATAGGGGATCAAAGTTTTACATGAGAATAAATAAAGAAAATCTTTAAAAATCATCTTCTCAAGAACCAATGAGCCAGAAGAGCTGAGATTTATATGAAAGCTTCCTGACATAGTGCAGATTCAAGTTTGTAAAAATCATGGCCTCCAGGGGTAGATTGGGGCCACAATACGGACTAAGGTTTTACATGCAAATATATATGGAAAGTCTTCAGATATGGGCCAAGGCAAGGTAACTCAGGTAAACGATGTGGCCCTTGGGCCTCTTGTTTGTAATGGCACATCTGATATGGAGGTACAAAAATTGCAAACCCCTCCCCTTTGAATTAGTACATTTTAGCAAAAATGGCACTTTTGTGCTGGGAGGGTGCAATCCCCTTTGTTTGGGCTAAAAAAGTAAAATCTTGGGTCACACTCCCTGTGAAAATTTACTGGATCTGCCCTTGTATTAGATCATCCTCGTTTGGTTTTGTTTTTCAAAATTGTCGAAGTTAAGTCTCAGGTCAGGTGCTCTACCAATTGGAACTATCTGGTCACCTTCGATCGAACCTGTCTGACCACCACATTCCTCCCTCCTTAACTGTCTTCACATTGAAGATTTCAACCCAAGATCTTTATTCCTTGGCAGGCATTTTCATCTGTCAGTTCCAGGGGCTGGTCTACGTCATCTAATGTAAAGGGAAGGGAGAAAATGCAATGGTCCAGACTGAGATTTAAACTTGGGCCCCCTGAATCTCTAGTCAGGTGCTTTACCAACTTAGCTATTTGGCCACCAGCAATCACCACACAGGTAACGTACATTTTAAGAACAAAACACGATGTCTGATTCGTACTTTAATGCACCAACAAATAAATGTAACATGTTAACTGAATAAAGAACAATCAAATCTTAAAACAGAATAACTTTTCCTAGTCATTGATTTATCCTGGACATTAAAGCTGACATAAATTCATGAATACTTACCCATTTATCATCTTATCTGCCATACTTCTTTCAGATAGTCTATTTTACTCTACGCGTATAACCACAAATGTGATTGTCACACTGGAGTGATTTTTCTAGCTGGACTTGACCAGTGCACATCTCCAGTAGTAATGTAAAGGGAATGAGAATCAAATAAAATGACGTCTTAAAACATCATGCATTGCTAAAAATACATATCGTATATTAGTGAGACATTCTGAAAGTTTAACTAATTTAGACGAAAATGTGAAGAAAAAAACTTTTCATGCATTGCAGGTATTTGCAGTTTATCATGAAATAAATGCAGAAAAATCATTTGCCAATTACACACTGAAATAATGGAATAAGCGAAGAGCAAAAGAATATCTATTATTCAAATCAATTTTTGCAAAATACAGGTGCATATGTGTAATACGTAATGCACATGTATGACAAGCTGTTTTACTATTTCTTCGAAAAAGAGATATCTCTTTTAACTTTGAGAGATATCTCTTTAACTTTGAGAGATATCTCTAAAAGGCATGGGGTTTAAGATATTGGTGAAATTTTGCATGTTCCAAAAAGGTGGCGAAATTTAAGATTATAACTAAAAAATCACAAAGTTCTTCAGAATGTTTACAAACACATTGGATACAATAGTAATTACAAAATAATTCCCTGTTCTCATTTGCCTAAACTGGTACCCTGTTGACTTGGCATCTCTTATGTTTGTGTTTAACCACCAATCAGCAGACTACCAGTTATTATATTGTCCTCCAGAACAAATTTTTTTTTTTTACATTTTTTTTTCATCATTAAATCAGATACATATACATGTAGATCTATAACAAAGAATGATTTTCATTGTTATTTCCACTTATACCTATAAGCACACACACACACACACACACACACACACACACACACACTTATGTAAAGTCTATATAGAGTTATTTTGTTGCTTAAATTTGTATATATATGATACAAGTAGATAACGGGTTAAAAATCAAAAATATTTTTCCATAATGACCAGGATTTTTCAAATCTATATACATCACTGTTTTGAATAGGCTAGCAATATGATTTTCAATGTTGAATTTGAATTTCAAGTGAGATAATAACCCATTTATATTTGGTAGTTTGTTCTGTTTTAGACTAGAAAAAATATACTGTTTTGTGTAAAGGATAAAAAAAATTTAGTACTTTGTTTCTTTTTGTGAGTGGAAGATCACCAAATAACACATTTTGCACATTAAACCCAACTCTTTCTTTGGTTTTTACATATATATGTAAACTAAAACTACTCCATAATGACATAATTTTTTTACAATCAATAAAAATATGTTGTATAGTCTCAACAGCTTGTTTACAAAAAGTACAGGTATCAGAACTTATGAGGTTGATTTTCTTTAGATAGTAATTAACAGGAAGAATTCTATGAAGAATTCTATACTGTAGCCACTGAACTGTAGAATCAGTTGTTGTTTTGAAACCAACCTTAAAAACATCTTTCACCAACAATTCTTGTATTCTATGAGGAAATAATTCAGAGTTCCATTTGGAAATTGAGTTAGGATCAGTATAGTTCTCATTTAAAGGCCTATATATGACTTTTGTACATTTCTCATACAACATAATTGAATCATAGTAAAAAGGTATAAAAGGTTTACATACTATTTTGACAGAGTTTCTTTTAATGGACATTGTTTTCATAAAATTTGAAATGGCACTTATAACACTGTTGTATTGCATGATACATACATACTCAAAATTATATCATTTACAGACAAAAAATTGCTTTCATCATCAAATAGATCACCAACAACTGATATACCTTTCTCGTACCATGTTTTTATAAAGAAACCTTTATTTCCCACCTTAACATACGAGTTGTACCATAGTGGAGTACAAAGAAAATTATTTTCATTTATTTTCCTCTCCCTAACTTTCATTACTGTTAACCAAGAATTAAAGACATCTTGCCAAAAGGCATTATTTTCTTTTACCACATAATCTGAAATAAATGTATTTCCAAAATCAAAAATTTTGTTTATAATATCTCGACCATTAATAGCAATGAAAATATCTAACCATGGCTTAGAGTCACTTGTAGTTAGCCTTTTTATCCATGAACATTTCAGAGACATAATAAACTTAGTAATATCAACCATTTTAAGACCCCCTACCAAAATAGTCTTGGGTAACAGTTGTTCTTTTAACTTTATCTGTTTTAGCATTCCAAATGAATTGAAATAACTCTTTACTTAATGATAAAATAGTTTCTTTTTTAGGTGTTGGTAGAGAAATGAAAAGGTGATTCAGTTTTGGCATAAGTACGGTCTTAACAACTGCTACCCGACCTATTGGTGATAGAATCCTTCTTCTCCACTGTTGTATCATAGCTTTTATGTTGGGTATCTGAATTCCATAATTTAGTTCAATGATTTTGTCAAATTCTACCAAAAAATGTATACCTAATAAATTGAATTGGTGCATACCCAGTCCAGTTTCCATCTAGAATGATGAAACACTTCATCAGAATTTTTTTTTGATCCAATCCAGATAATTTTAGTTTTTGAGCTATTTATTTTAAGTCCTGAGAATTTTGAAAAAAAATCAATAGTATCAAGGGCAGCAAATAAAGACTTTGATGTACCATCAAGAACAAGAGAAGTGTCATCAGCATACTGAGATAGTTTATGATCTTTATCATTTATCACAATACCTTTTATATCTTTGTTTTGTTTGATCAGAATAGCCAGGATTTCTACACAAAGGAGAAAAAGATTAGGTGCAACGAGATCCCCTTGTCGGCAACCACGTTCAACATTGAACTGTTCTGATAGGAAACCGCCTTGTAAAACTGAGGCTTTGAAATTTGTATTTAAGATCTTAACCCATTCTAACATATATTTCCCAAAACCAAAATATTTTAGAGTTTTGTAAAGAAAAGACCAAGAAATTGAACCAAAAGCCTTTTCAAAATCAAGAAGTACTAGTAATCCTGGAATATGTCTATTTTCTGTGAATGACATCAAATCATATATAAACTGAGTGTTTTCTCCTATATATCTTCCTTTCAGGAAGCCTGTTTGAGTATCTGATATTAGATAATCTAGGGTAGATTTAATTCTGTAGCTTATACATCCTGACATGATTTTATACCAGACATTCAAAAATTTTATAAAGGGCTAAAACGTCAAAATGACTTCAATTTCAAAGCCCTGCAGTTATGGATAACTCATAATTTTAAAATACTACAAATTTGTTTTTTGGAGTTCTTTTTGCAAAATATTGTGATGTCATTTTTTAGATAAAAGATAAATAATATCCCTTTAAAGGGACTGGTTCACGTTTTTGGAAAGAAATATTTTTTATTTTTATGTTAAAAATCAAAAATATAACTCATTTAAAGTAATTCCACCCTCCTATGATGTCATCAGATTTTGCAAAATCAATTATTTATTTAGATTTATGCATGATAGGAACATAAATTTTGTTGGAGTCTTTTCCTATAGTTATTGTAAGAAATCTTGTTAAAAATAAAATATTTCAAAAATCTAAGTTATAGATGAATAATCAATGATACGTTTCAAAATATTGAATCCAAGGGCAATAACTCTGTCTCTATTGATTTCTTTATCAAGTCTATTATGCGATGATTTCCTTTATATTTTACATACATTTTGTATAGTTTTGTGAAGACACAGTTTCATGAAATTGTTATGAATGCTACTATATCATCATAACCAGTTTTTATGAGATTTTGATAACGCTGTTTAATGAAAATTGCAATTTTCTGACGGTGATATATGATTCTGATTATGTATGTCTCACATCTTAAAAAGTGTGATGACCTATGTATTTTATTTGATAATTTGTTAGTTTTAACTCTAATGAATGGGAATAAATACACATTTTAAACTTGTATCAGATAAAACTGCGAGTATGGAGTTACCTTAATGTTAACAATCAAAATTTGGACCGTCTGAATGCAACGATGAGAGCAATAATTTTTCTTTGATTCTGTGTAATGTAAAGAAATACTCAAGTCTTTTTATGTAAACAAACAAACCAGTGAAACGTTAATTTTGTAATTTAAAGGATCTTCATTTAGTACAATCACAAATTTTAACTATTAAATGACACATTTTACCTAAAGTATACTTGAGATGTGATACATGTATATCTAATAAACTTGGATCAATATCCATTTGTTTTGAAAACTTAGTAAACAATAACACTTCTCAATCTTTGTTTTCAAAACAAATAATCAACTCTCTATAATGAGCTTCTGTCATGATGAATAACCTTAATTTTTTTTTTGTGAAACCTTCTAAACATATTCGACTGTAGATTTTGATCATTTAAAGTGAAAAACAAAATTAGGGGGGGGGGGGATTGTGAATCAGTCCCTTTAAAGTTAAAGAGATTTATCATTAAATTAAAGGAGTATCTCTTTACCAATGCAAAAGAGATATCTCTTAAAGAGATGTCTCTTTCAGAAAATATGATAGAGATATCTAGGTATCTCTTAAATTTAAAGCCATGACCTTAATGAATTGACTACAATGGTTACTCAACGTTGAGAGATATCTCTTAACTTTGAGAGATATCTCTTAGCTTTAGGAGATATCTCTTTAAATTAGAGAGACATCTTTCAAAGTTAATGAAATATCTCTTTAGAATAAATAGTGAAACATCTTGCCATACTTATGGCAAGCCGTTTTACTATATATTCGAAAAAGAGATATATCTTTAACTTCGAGAAATGTCTCTTAAAATTAGAGAGATATCTCTTTTACCAATGCAAAAGAGATATCTCTTAAAGTTAAAGAGAAGTTTCAGAAAATGTAATAGAGATATATAAGGGGTATTTTTTCTGTTTTAAGAGATATCTTTCATTCAAAATCTAATAAAGATATCTCTTAAAGTGAAAGAGATGTCTCTTTAACTTAAAGAGATATCTCTCTAAGTGAAAAAGATATCTCAAAATCAAAGGACCGTAACTCAGCAAAAAAATCACAAAATTAAAACTTGATCTGTAACATGTAAAACTTATACGGTACCAATTTTGATGCACCATTTTGATGTATGAAAAATCAACGGACCGAGACGAAACTTTAGGTATTTCCACCCTCCTGTGATGTCATAAGATTTTGCAAAGTCAATGATTTGAAAAGATTTATGCATGACAGGAACATAAATTTTGTTGGAGTCTTTTTCAATAGTTATTGTAAAAAATCTTTTTAACCATAAAATATTTCATAAAAACTCTAAGTTATAAATGAATAGTGAATTATATGTTTCAAAATATTGAATCCAAGGGCAATAATTCTGTTTTCATTATTTATGAAGTTCATTATTCGATAGATTTCCTTTATTTTTCACAAACGTTTTGTATATTTTTTAAAGAAACCGTTTCATGAAATTGTTATGAATACTATTACATCGTTACAACCAGTTTTTGTGAAACATTGATAATACTGTTTAAGGAAAATTGCAATTTTCTGACGTTGATAACAGGTATATTGTGCTAATTGATAAAAAATTTATTAAAACCGCAGTATACTTATTTTATCATTTTTATTTGTTACTAAGATGTATTATCCGCAGAATCAAATATAAGATTGAGCCTATAATTCTAGAGGGGTAGAGTTACCTTAAACTTGATCTGTAGCTTGTAATGCTAAAGTAATGTACTATATAGGAAATAAATATATGCAAGAGCATAGAAGAACAAGTATGCAAAACTGATAATTCATGCTACTCTTCTTAGTCCAAGGGCCTTAATTTAGTGAACAATCAATGGATGGAAACCAAATTCGAACTTGATCTGTAATTTGTTATGGCAGAGCAATGTACTAAATATGAAATAAATATCTGCAAGAACAGAGAGAGAGAAAGTGGAAAACTGTTAATTCTTGCTTTTTTCTAAACTCAAGGGCCATAACTTAGTGAAAATCAAGGGACTAAAACCCAATTCGAACTTTTTCTGTAACTTATATTTTTCAGCACTGCATGGTGTTCTAAATTTCATTTCTTTTTGATGTCCTATATCTTAGTATTGTAGATGAACATGTTACCTTAAGTAAATTTAGATTGTCCTTTCATAAGCTGGAAATCGAAAGAGAGAGATATTTTGATATACGGTTACCTGAGTGTAACAGAACGTGTAAATTATGTACAATTAGAGATATTGAAGACGAATATCACTTTATATCTATTTGTCCTTTATATGAAAAACTAAGAAAATTATATATTGATTAATATTATTATGAAAACCCATCAATGTATAAATTATTACAGTAGTACTCAAATACAAATACAAGTGTTATGAATAATTTGGGGAATTTTTTGTATAAAGCTTGTAAACTGAAATCAGAGGCCACAACATCAAGAGGTTTATCCTCAATGTATCAATAAATATGTCCTTTATATTTGAGACACGTGCTCTATTTTGTGCTTAGAAATTGTTATTATAACTTATTGATGTCTTTTTCATTGATGTTAATATTGTAATATAATTATGTTGCATGTATTTTCAGTACTGCTTTTGGAAATAAACAATACAGTACAATATCTGTCGAGGCTACCCGCACAGCTACATCGGAAAAACTGATGTGAAGTGAAGCGAAGAAAAACTTATATACCACGCAAACCCTGATACATATAACAATAATGGCGGATAAGCGAACACAAAGAATTCTACTAATACAAGTATTTATGAATTCATGCCAGCTTTAACAGATCTTAATTACAAGTCGCCATATCATATTGACTAGGAAATTAATTTAGCTACCCCAACATTGAATCATAGTTTTGGAAGCTTCACTTTCACTTCTTCATCCCTCCACGTGTCAAATAAAGGGGCTCTGGCACGGTTCTCCAGTATGTCGCGATCATATCTAGCGCTGGATTTCCTTCGAACACTTGACTTACGTCGGGAATAGGCCATTCCACTATGTGCAGACTGGTCCTGGTATTGTGATCGTCTGTTGAAAGTCTCCAATGACTTCTCTTTTGCCAACATATTTTGAGCCTCATTAGTGTATTTTTTTTCTTTTGAGCTTGTTCGCATAGGAATTTTTGTAATTACAAAATTATTTATTTCTATCGGTGGAAGGCACAGCTCTTTTGTTCCTTGAGCGTGTGGCGTTTTATCTTTTGCATAACGGAGCTGTTTACTTAAAGGTTCTGTAGATTCAACACCAACAATTTTGGGTAGAGCAAAGGAGCTTTCCTTGGATAATACGAGCTCCTCTGTTCCTTGAGCGTGTGGCGTTTTATCTTTTGCATAACGGAGCTGTTTACTCAAAGGTTCTGTGGATTCAACATCGACAATTTTGGGTAGAGCGAAGGAGCTTTCCTTGGATGATACGAGTTCCTTGGGTCCCGGAGGAACTTTTGTGCGATGAGACTTTTCAGCATGTGATTTCTTCTTTTCCACAGCATGGCCTCTTTTTGGGGTTTTTGTATTTGAAGACGACGGAATGGTAATATTTCTGATACCCGCCTGCTTAGCGTCACTCATGGATGATTTATTCTCATCGTCGCTTTCAAAATCATCTTCATACTCGTAGCTGAAGTTTTCCTTTTGGTGTTCTACATTCCTGGTTTGATCTTTTTCCGAGCACAAGTCACTCGCTTCAGATTCCATTCTCACATGTAGGGTTTTACGAGCATCGCTATAGTTTACCAGCCTTCCTTTGTCCTCTGCAGACTGTTTTTTCATCTTCTTTTTTATGTTTGTTTCAGTGATAATCTCAGAGGAAGTTTTCCTATCCTTGATATCTTCAATTTTCAATGTTGTTTTTGATCTTTTCCCGCTGCGTCTCTTCAATTCGGTGCGTTGTTGCTCATCGTAAGCTTTTCGCACGGCTAGGGATTTGACTGCAGCAGTTTCAGTTTCTCTCTTGGTTTCATTTTCATTCTTTGATTTGTGGCTATTTTTTTTACTCCCATGATTCTTAACTACAGGTACACAGGAAATAGTTGTGTCTTTTGTGTTGGCCTGTTTCTGTTCCCTGCTCTTTATCTCTTCGACCATGGGTATTTGCAATTCTTCGCCAATATCAACACGACACCTCTCGTTTTTTCTGTCTTCATGATGCCGCATTGCTAGTGTTGTTTCACTAACATCTAACGTCTGGGCAAAGTTTCCATTAAATTCGGCCGGCTTATATATGTTTTCTATGTTTGGGGCCACGTGGTGAAAATTATCTGGGGTTGCATCCTCATCGCTCTCGAAACACTCTTTTGATTGGAGATCTCCGGGATCGTCAGAACTTTTCGGCACTCTGGGATTCACAGTGTTTCTTGCATTGAAATCATTACTCGTGTTGATTTCACATGCATATTCGTCTTCGTCTTCTGTAATCTGACTTCCAATTTTGACTCTCGAGCGGTAGGGTTTTTGCTTTACAACATTGCTATAGATTGCAGAAGTGATTCTTGGCTTTTTGGGTACAGCATGCATAGAAATATTGATGGTGGATGGTGTAGGGTCTTTTAGAAAGCCAAACTCTTGACCATTAACACGTCTTTCACTGAAGGAATCCATGCTCGTTGAACTTGAAGATTTCAAGTCGAAATTTTCTGGATTGGACTGACAGTTGTGAACCAGAGTCTCATCGCCCGGCTTGGACAAGACTTCCATTTTGGAGTTTTCAGAAAAGTTTCGATCCTCTGGAGAAATCGGGCTTGTCTCCTTATTTTCACTATCACTCCAAATGCCTTTTTTTGTTGCATCCAAAGAAAAGCTATTTCTCTCTGAACTTTGATGGGGACCACCAATCACTGGTTTAGGCTTGTTCAGAATACCAATACCTTCGTTAACATCTTCTGCTCTAATGTGGCTCAAACTCGGGTTTTGAGAATCGAAGATTCTGGAGTTCGACATTTTCGGTGGTAGACTTGGCTGAATCTCCTGACTTGTGTCAGACGCATTGTCAGATCCAGTCTGTGGACGAGAGCAGGGACCCTTGGGTCTTTCGGGTGACAATAAAGGTGAACGTGTGCCCTTGGAGAGTGGTCTCTTCACGTGATCTATTTGATGATTTGTGGGATCACTGTGGTAAGTAGGTGGTTTAGGAGTCATGCGCTCGTACCCATATACAGACATGTCCTTCAAAGACGAAGGCCTACAAATTTGCTCTTCCTCATCACCCAGCGGTGACGACGAGGGCAATACAACATCGTTAAAACTGTACACACCTTCTTCTTCTAATGGGAATTCCATTTTTGAATACTAAAAATCAAATCCTGAAAACAAAATAAATAGTAATGATTTTATTAATTATCACCATTTATCAGAATTATCCCGCCTTGTCCCAATGTGTGTTGGGTATGATGTAGATACAAGACTATACGTATTATCATTCTTATCAATATCTTCAGAATTAGATAACACCTTTTCAACACCCCATACCAGCAAGGGTAACACCGAGAGCAACTTTTGATCTTGTATGAATGAAAACTGGATCATATACATATAGGCACTTGAAATCAGAATGAGATATATTTAAAACTTAGTTATACATCTTCTTTAGTCATATAGACATAATTACTTTATTGGTTTCCAAGTTGATCCTACCGATGTGATGTAAACATTATTCCAACCAAGTCCCTACCTGTCTGTCCTCAAATCCAACCCAGGAATTTTCTTACTTTAATAATCAAATACTTTTTAAAATTTAATTCTACTTCAATATTGAGAAAAACCCTTAAGACTTCAACATGACCGCTAATGATATCCTGGGTCCATCACGATAACTATGTTATGTACAGTACATGTATATGAATACTGTTTTACATAATTTCTTTTGCTCAATGTGATTAATTATCAATATGTGTCCCCACTTAATATTGTGTGTAATATAAATAGATATCATGTGGTAATCAATAAAGTGAATTAACCTTCAAACTTTCAGTATAGATGTAATGTTTTAGCCGGACAACGATATATTTTATTTCATCTCGGGCGAGTTTCTGATACACGGTACTCATCCTTAAAACTGTTGATACATATCATATTTGCCATTAAAAGGTTTTTGATCCCAAGATTCCAATTGTGGGGACCAGAGAATTCTATGCAAATGTCATATCCTAAGCCAAGCAAGTTTCCTAAAACACCCCCCCCCCTTCATGCAAACCGCGAGTTTTCTTACTCAACTGATAACAGAGACCTTTCTATGTATAAAAAAAGTTGTTAATTTTGCATTTCAATGCCGGGAGAAGGTCTATAGACTAAGCTTTCAACGCACATGCACAAGTTGTCAAAGCTAAAAGGTGGTATTTAGGCCTAAAATTTTAAAAATCTGATGGATGCGAGGCTTTTAGAATACCATCTGGGAAAGATGAAATGATTCCAAGGGAGGTTATGATACTTTGTATACAGATCATGGCTAAAACAGTCAGATGAACGGTGAAGATAACGAACAGTGATCAATCTCATAAACTTTTTCATGCTTCGAAGTTTCCGAGGATAGTTTGTTTTAAAAATCTGCTTCCTATTATATGAATAGAACTGTAGCATGGCAAATTAAATAATCGGAAATAAAAGAACCCCTATCACTGTATGTATAACACTTACCGCACACTTGGAGATAGAAACAGTATTCGATGCAGTAATGTTCCTGGAATGATTATGAAGTCACAACAGGGAAGTGATTATGACGTCACAATAATGAAATCATTATGACGTCACAACAGCGACATATGCCATCATCCCCATTCTATTCTATCAACATGACCTTTTCTAATGAGATTGTAACTGAGTTATGTGTAAAATCTGCATATTTTCTTTTTGCTCAGTATACATAATCATCAATATGTAAGCTCATTCAATAAGTCCCGTGGGGATCCGGATTAGAATAGGTCCTCAGTACCCCTTGCTTGTCGTAAGAGACGACTAAATGGGGCGGTCCTTCGGATGAGACTACAAAAACCGAGGCCCCGTGTCACAGCAGGTGTGGCACGATAAAGATCCCTCCCTGCTCAAAGGCCGTAAGTTCCGAGCATAGGCCTAAATTTATGGAGGGTAATCGTGTTAAAAAATCCAAGCATGTAACCTTGTTAATCGAAACATGCAACCATGTTAATTTCTCAGTTTCAACTATGTATGTTTGTAACTCAGGATCAGGGGGTGTAAGTTATGTTTCTCAGAAATGTATACCTCAGTGTTGTATTCTTCATTTGTGTAATCGTTTGATTTCTGATTTTACATTTCTCTTTATAAAAATGCATCATTGTAGGTTGCTTATTACACTAAAATTTTACTTAATGGCTCGTTAAAACACCTCTTATGAAGTGTGATTTCACCAGCGAAAGACTGAAACAAGCTCTCGGTTATTTTATATGATTTTTTGTGCTTTGTTCCCGAATGATAAAAATAAAATGTTTTCCTTGCAAATAAAGGATTCTAGAGTCCAAATTTTGCTGTGATTTGGTGCATGATATGAATATCTAATCAAACATGCCTAAAACATTCAGATATAAACGTTCTAAATTTTTAGAATAAAATATTTATGAAAATTGAAAACGTTATTTATGGGCTGTTTATAGCAGGGAGACATCGGAAATTATCCCATCCTAGTAGGGGTATCACCCGAGGGCGCCTATGCGTATGTGTATGTAATATTAAAAGTGCAGTGGTACTGCAGTTTACAGGGCCAGTCAAATGGCTGAAAGAAACTGTAGTAGAAAGTTTTTCCACAATCAATAAGGGGCATCCCGTCTCTGTTAAAGTGTTCCTCTTTATAAATTTTGTGGGAGATGAAGTCTCAAAGAAGTTGTTTGAGTGGATAATCACATTTGATATCCTTGATTTCGACCATCTTATACTCAGGCACGTTAAAACAGAAAGGGGACATTTTTAATTTTCATAAAATTGATTTACCTTATTTTTTACGTGGAAAGGTATTTTCACATAGAAACTAAGGTATATTGGATGGCACCCCCCCCCCCCCATTACATGTACATTGTTGTAAATAATGAATTGAAGGACTAAGCCCCCCCCCCCCCTCCCTCAGGCTGTTAGTTTGGAATAGACAACATATTTTATGGGGTTCTTTGGGGGGTCCCCCTTTTTTGCTAGATTGTCAAGAATTTTAAACGATCTCTCCTCTGCCCCCACCCACCCCCTTTTCAGAAAAGCCACGTCATGTGGCCGATACTCTTTGTCATTCTTTGAGCAACAAAAATTAAGTTGAGTTAAATTTCTGACAACTAATTCCTTACATATTGCTACATATTATAATTTAAAAATATATACGTATTTTGATTTATTTCAGCCCTAGATATAATTGAAGAAAAAAATAGCCTACCAAACTAACATGTAATTTCAGTCCAGTTGTACCTCGTAAAATTCGCAATGTAATAAGATATGTAAGGTATTTTAGATCTAATAGATATGACTTTATTATGATTAATTTTTCGAATTTTTAAAATACGTTAACATTAATTCTATTCCGGAAATATATTGTTCATTGGTGACGTTTCACCCAAGTACGTACAATTTGGCGAGAATATACCGGTTGTGTTCTGCCCGTGTAGCACATGATTTTCTTTCGGTTCTCGGTAGTCAGGGGCGGATCCAGGAATTGTGGTTACGGGGGGCGCCACTTTATGAGGTGGGGGCCCAGGGGGCGAAGTCCCCAGAAGCTCCTGAATTTTACAGGTTTTATAGGGCCTGAAATACGTCTCCTATTGAGTCATTTGTACTATTTTCTCATTTTTTATAAAAATGACGCAAATTTTAAGGGTTTTTCGAAAAAATTAAGTTCTCCCAATAAAGTATTTCAAGAAATCAAAAGATTTTGTTCTTTATTTCTCCGGGAGGGGAAGAAATTATTGCTTCTTTTATCGTTTAATACATTTTTCTAAACAAGATACTACGATTTACCTTAAATTTGAAAATTTTAGGGCTGCGTCCCCCCCCCCCTTAAATCCGCCACTGGTAGTAATCATAAATTTCCGTTGTCTTTCCATATATGGTCATATCGAAATTCGCCAAACATGTAAACTTGACATTTGTTGACTTGTAACGTGTAAGATGCGATGTTGTAAGGTACAGCTATGTAAATACTAAGTTTACAAACGGAAATACCGTAGGGATGACCGCGTATAACTTAAGAAACAATGATGCTTTTTTATAAAGAGAAATGTAAAATCAGAAATCAAACGATTACACAAATGAAGAATACAACACTGAGGTATACATTTCTGAGAAACATTAACTGCATCCCCCGAGTTACAAACATACATAGTTGAAACAGAAATTAACAAGGTTGCATGTTTCAATTAACAAGTTTACATGCTTGGATTTTTGAACACGATTACCCTCCATATAAATTTTGCAGCCCTTCACCGGCAATGGTGACGTCTCCATGAGTGAAAGATTCTCGAGAGGGACGTTAAACAATATACAATCAATCAATCATTCAATAAAATATGCCATTCAAAATCTTTTTTTTAGAAGAGCATATTATCAGATACCTTTGGTCACAAAATTCCAATTTTGATTCCCAGAAATTCTATGCAAATCATTCACTTGCAAACCTAACCCTTGGTCGAGCAAATATACACTCATCCATACACACACTCTCTCTCTCTCAAATGCAAAATGTTTTGATTTTGCATTTCACTTCATTTTTGTGAATTGTCCCGTTGTGGTCATCTAGTCAGTGGATTGTGATCTGCAATATTTCTCAGTTCAAGTATAATAGATTTCAACCCCTTAACCTGGGAAAAATTGGCAAAATAGAATAAGAAAAAGGAAATGAGGGTACCTTACGTATATGTATATTTTCTTCCACAATGACTTTTCAAAACATGATTAAACTCCAATACACACATTCAAGTTGTCAAGAAAACAAAAACAAACGCATGCGAAGCTTCTAAAATTGTGTACACCGTATGGAATCCTGGTGTTGCCATGTGCTCCATCGTGACATCGCCATCCTAGCTTAGTACTATCACGGTGATGACACGATGGAGCACACGGCAACAATGGGATTCCATAATACCGTCTGTGTTCATTAATTCTTGGAGTGGATACAATTGAAGGGAAGTTATGATATAGTACAGATCATGACCAAACAACCATATAAAATAAAAACATTTTTTTATGCCTTGCCATTTCAGATAATTGTTGGTACCAAAAAAAAAATCTGCCTCCTAATTTAGTATTACAGACAATAGTAGATAATCGGAAATAAAAGTAGCCCTAGGGCTGTTTGTATAGTACTTACCAGACACTTGAGATAGAAGGTGGCTTTTTAACAATATTCAACTTTTACAGTCTTCCAACAAACTTCTTGTGAAGCGATAACAGAAACTATTATGACATCACAACAATGAAACGATTATGACGTCATAAGACAGTAAAATAAAACCCGGCTGCATGACCCACGTCATTTGCAACAAATGGGTATAAAATTCAAATAAAAGTTTCCAATGAGAATAATTCATTCGACATATGAAATTTAAAAAAGGAGGTTAAATATTTGTTGTTCCTAAAAAATATATTGCGCACATTAATTGATATACTGATATCATTAATTCAATCGAAGAGGGTAATAATCATCGCAGGCATTGGTGTGCTCAGTAACTCAATAGAAGAGAACAATAATTCAATTATTGCGCGCAGTAATTGAATCGATGTGCGTATTAACTGAATTGCTCTCTTCAGCTTAATTATAATACCCATCACTTCATCTGTTGATATCATAAATTCATTTGAAGATAGCAACAAATCAATTAAACAGAAAAATTAATGCTATCAAATGCGCACAGATTTAGATATTCTGGTGCCGCATCAAACATAGGACGTTGAACATAAATAGTCACTATTCGGTATTACAAGTGAAAGTCACGGGTCTTTAGGATATAACCTAAAAAATGTAGGTCCCGTGTCACGCCAGACGTTGGCACAATAAAGAATCCTCACAGCTACAGTCGTAGGCGTCATGAATAGGTAAAAATCTAAAACTGTTAAAAAATTCTCCAACATCTCTACAATTCCGTTTTACTTTGATTCATACATAGAATGGTGTACGGATAACAGAAATAATTATAGTTTAATTTTTATTCCAAGTAACTTCAAAAACAATGCTCCAAATATAGAGAATATCTTATATTTCAGAGTCAAACCAGTACACTGTACTGTATTCTTAACGCCTCCAACTGCCTGGAGAGGTCTACCACTGCTGGAAAGGGTCGTGTTGTCTAAGAATTCTTCTGGGGAATCTTTATCATTACCTGAAAGGAAAAAAAACACCAAATAATCCAGTCATTCTGGATTTGGGTTTTCGATTTCACGTTTGCATTAAAAATCGGACTACAACTTATAAACTCTTTGATTTCCTGGAAAATTCTCACATTATACAATTATTGCTGTTTTTGAGATACGATGATTTAGACACCTGAGGAATACAATATTCACCGAGCCCGAAGGGCGAGGTGAATATTGTACTTCGAAGGTGGCAAAATCATCGTATTGACCTCAAAAACAGCAATGATTGTTTTATTATATGATTAAATGATTAAAAAACCCTTCAAGATTGTTAATGTGAGACCGGAAAACAAACCTGCTGAAATCTTAGCCGAACCCAGTGAGAAACGCGGAATTTCATTGGACGGCAAAAATAAGTATAATCGATCGCGTCAAATTGGAAGTTCCCGACCTATTTTTGGTCCTATGTGGAAAAAATAATTCCTTATGTTCACCTGGAAGGTCACGTGCAGGTAAACATAACGTAGTATGATTTCTACATTGTTGGATCTCAGCCAATTAGAGAGCTAGGAATTATTCAATCATATAATAAACATTTTTATATGAAGGTCAAATACATATACTATATAGGGTGTAAATGTTTTGCGTCTACCAGAACAAATGAAAATTCTACCCGAGGATCACATACTGACAAAACAGCTAGTGAAATTTTTATTCAAAGATTACAAAATCGGTTATCAAAGATTTACAAGATTTCAAGGGAAGTGAAACTTACCGTTTTAACTTCCTGATACTGGCTTAAGTTATATTCACCCCTGAAAGTATATACAGTATACCTTGATATTCTCCTCATCATTAATATCATTTCTGGTATTCAAATTGAGAACAATACATGTTTTAAAAATGAATTAAATTGCAAAGTTTATTTAACGTTTGAAAATTAATATATTAAATATGCAATCTTCAGAGAGAGAGAAAGAGAGAGATAAAGAAATAGAGAAATTCGGCTTATAAGGGTGGAGGATTGCAGACCCCAATTTGTGGCATTAGATAACATTCATTTGATGAAAATTCTCTTAACCAAAATAAAGGGGGATTGGTATTGTAACACTCCCCTCTACCTGTTATACTGTTCCAATCGTAACTACTCGGCTATTTCCGTAACCGGTTACGGAAAAGGACGAGCGTGATCCGTTTAATACTATTCAGTCTGTACTCACATTTCTCTTCCCAAACCCGACATTTTGAATCCTCCAAATGGCGCTTGATAACATGGTGGATTGTAGCAGTTGACCCTAGAAAAGTGAATTTTAATCATACGATTATGTGCTTCTTAGTGTTTTGCTTTTATCATATCAATCCATAGTTGGGCGTGGGTGGGTGGGGGTTCTTGCATGAAAGGATCCAAGTCAAACATTAGCAAGTGCTCTCACAAAAAGGTGATCCAATTTCCATATACATGTACATCTATTTCTAACCTATTTCCATACAAGCACCACCCACTTGACGTCAGAGTAACTTTGTGAAGTAAACAACAAATGTATTTCTAATATTTTCGTATGTAAATTTTTATGCAACTATATAGGATTTGTTTTCATATATCAAATTCTATGTTGCGACAACACTTGCAATTCTACCATGTGTTTTGGTTGATTTGCTGATGTAAATATTTTTCGTTTCTTGAATTGTTTACATGTACACGTACAAAAAACTGAAAACCAACCGGAAAATGTAAAACACCATTTTGTATTTTGAAAAGTATGAACTTATTGACAAGCACTGACTTATCGATCTGAACATGGGAAATACATACAGGTAAATATTTGCCCCCGTTTTATTTTCGCCCTTTTCACCCTTGTTGTCGGTGGGCGAATTTAAGACTGGGCGAATTTCTTCTTCTCTTCTCTCTCTTTTAACAAAACTGTGTCTAGGCGAATTTAAAACGGGGCAAAACTGTCTGCAAGTGTATAAAGG
This sequence comes from Ostrea edulis, assembly GCF_947568905.1. Classification (NCBI taxonomy): domain Eukaryota; kingdom Metazoa; phylum Mollusca; class Bivalvia; order Ostreida; family Ostreidae; genus Ostrea; species Ostrea edulis. Next base: position 52,328,999 of record NC_079168.1, on the reverse strand, counting down.
CGAAAATAAAACGGGGCGAAAATAACCCTGTATACAGTATTTTATTGTCAATCAAACGAAGGGATTGATTACAAGTACCAAAACTTAGATAATCTTCTAATATAAAACGATATGTCATACAATGTATCAATCAATAAAATAGTCGTAAGTGTTGGTGATAAAAAAGACAGAGAAAACATGATACTATCACAATGATTGGAGCATACTTCAAAAGAATTAACAATCAACTGAGATATGTAGTTAACATACCAAACGGTGCCAGCCCTAACCCCCTGTACAAACAACATGGCGTTGTCGATGTTTCGGGTGAACACAGCAGCCCCTAAACCGTAGTGCGTGGCATTGGCTCGCTCGATCACCTCGTCCAGTGTACTAAACTTAAAGATCTGCTGGACTGGGCCAAAAATCTGTAAATTCAAAGAGCTAAAAGAATTCTGTAAATTCAAAGAGCTTAAGGAAGTATGCTACACCAGAGAAATTTGATATGGATGAAAAGTGGACGATATGTACAACAATATTTTGAAATTGAAACCTTTCAAATTTACTTTATTTAGTCAAAAAATGCAGTTTTAGTAGAGAGTAATCTGAGAAAAATTTAAAACTCCCACTAGACTCGAACACGCGATTTACAGTTCAGCAGTCGACGTGTTAACCCACTGAGCTACTCAGCTAGGCTAGAATTTTCTAAATGAGTAGACTAATATTGCTGATATTAATATTTTCATCCATAATTTAAAAGGAAGTCAGCCATTATGAGATGTACAGTACCTTCTTAAAGAATTCAAATTTTTTATCTGTTTGAGAAGACATTAGTGCTCTACAAACACCGCAAAGATACCTGTCTTTGATTTAAGGAGAATGAATAACAAATGCTTAAACCATATGAAATCAGCCGTAAGCACATACCTCTTCCTTGGCAATTCTCATATTGTCTGTCACCCCCGAGAAGACTGTGGGCTTGATGAAAAACCCGTCCCCTCCCACGGCTTCACCTCCACACTCTACCTTGGCTCCCTCCTTCTTTCCGGACTCGATCAACTCAATAATCTTACTATACTGTTCCTTGTCAACCTTTAAAAAAGAAAATATCCTGTTAAAATAATTCCACCATCCTGTGATGTCATCAGATATTGCAAAATCAATGATTTATTTAGATTTATGTATGATAGGAACATAAATTTTGGTGGAGTCTTTTCCAAAAGGTATTGTAAAAAATCTTGTTTAAAATGATATACTATTTCAAAAGTCGTAAGGTACAGATGAATAATCAATTATACGTTTTTGTTTTTTTTAAATGTTGAATCCAAGGGCAATAACTCTGTTTTTATTGATTTCTTTATCAAGTCTATTATGCGATAGATTTCCTTTATATTTTACAGATATTTTGTATATTTTTGTGAAGATACAGTTTCATGAAATTGTTATGAATGCTATTGTATCGTCATAACCAGTTTGTATGAAATTTGATAACGCTGTTTAAGGAAAATTGCAATTTTCTGACGGTGATATACAATTCTGTTTATGTACGTCTCGCATCTTAAAAAGTGTGATGACCTATGTATTTTACTTGTGAATTTGTTAGTTTTAACTCTAATGAATGGAAATAAACACACTTTTTAAACTTGTATCAGATAAAACTGCGAGTATGGAGTTACCTTAATTTAAAAAAAACTGCAAGTAATGGAAAATACCAAACTTTACAAGTTGTTCTTAGTTCAGTTAAAGTTTGGACAGATTCAAAATAATAAAGCTCAAAACACACAAAAAGCAAACCTAAATATACGCAAGCGCAACTCTTGCCGTTCTACAATGGTTATATTTCTCAATAAAAGTAATGTGACATGCAAGTGACTTGACGTAAAAACCGACATTTATGTTTGTTTGTTTTTTGATGTTTTCCGCCACACTCAACAATTTTTCAGTTATCTGGTGGCGCACAGTTTTTGTTGGTGGAAGAGAGAACCCAGATACAATGTACCAACTGGGTTTCCACCGACCTTCCGAAAGGAAACTGGGAAACTTTCTCACTTACCGGCGCGAGCGAGATTCGAACCAGCGCCGACCAGAGGTGAGAGGCCGTGTGATTTTGAGCGCTATGCTCTAACCACCCGGCCACGGAAACAAAGTAAAATTACAAAACAATATTAATTCATTTTCTTTTTATATGCCCCATTTTTTACCCCATTCTAAAAATATTAATTCGTTTTCTGTTTATATGTCTCATACTCCAACAAGACGTTCTAATAATAATTATAGTTGATTAGCATGTGATATAAAGGTGATGCACCTGTGGCCCATTCTTTGTAGATAGTTCGTACGGATCCCCGTATGTCCTCTTCTCCCCTAGTTCTCTGCACTTTGCTACGAACTGATCGTAAATCTTCTCATGGACGAACGTCCTGCTGCCAGCAACGCAGCACTGACCCATGTTGGTCATCACAGCCTCGTGAGACCAGGCAGCGGCCGATTCAACTTGAAAGTAAAATGGTGATTTAGCTATTATGTATTATGTGTCTTTGTCATGAATTAATTCTCTCAATTCTATGGAGCGCCAAATTAACATAATCTCAAAAAACTGAAGATATCTTTAATTATTTGATAGAATCGTTGATGGCATTAATCATTCTGCTGAACTGATGAGTGCTATAATTAAATTGCAGCTCTTTTCAGATGATATTCATGATATCAACGATTGAATTGATGCACACTACAATTCAATTGAAGAGAGCTATGATTCAATTAATGCGCACATCAATTCAATTATTGCGCACAATAATTTAATTATTGCTCACTCATTTATTGGATTGATGATATCTTTAAAGATATCTTCAATTATTTGAGTTTATGCTAATTTGGCGCTCTTGTAAACTAGAGCAAACCAACAACAAAAAATATGAATACAAGAATGTCGTATGCAGCAATTTTGCATCTATACACACTGTCGGCATCATCCATGATAACGTTTGGACTTTTCCCGCCAAGCTCCAGTGTTGTGCGTTTGATGTTCGTGGCACCTGCCGCCTGCATTATAATCTGTCCGACCTGAATGTGAAATCAAAATAGAACATTTAACTATATATCTCTCTGTTTGTTTCAATGCTTAACAGGGTGATAAGCAAATCAATATCAACTTATCATAGAGATAATTATTATTATTATTGTTGGCAGTTTCATATTCTACAAAAATCACGCTTAAAAAATCACGAAAAGCGATGCCTACCTCTGTGGATCCCGTGAATGCTATTTTGTCTACATCTGTGTTAGCGGTGATAGCAGCACCAGCGGTAGGTCCGTAACCATTGACAACGTTGACAACACCTGGTGGAACTCCAGCCTGGACAGAACAAACATTTTGAACTTCATGACGTTTTGAACTTAATGACGTTTTGGAATACATATTGTAATCGCGCTTTTTTTTCCACGTTTGCAACATGGTAAATATACAGACATTATATCGAATCTGACTTTACATGAAAAATGTTACAATGAAAATTTCAAAATACATTGCACGAACTTAAACGAAGTTTCTTTTAAGGTTGCGAAACACTTGAAGTCGACTTGCAGAATGTGTTCCCCGTGCTAAACACAGGAACTATCCTTGGTTAAAATATTGTCTCGCGGAAAAGGATTTAATGTTTGGTGGGTTTTTTTTTTTGGTTTTTTTTACAAAACACTCGAATTTGCTTTCTCCTGCAGAAGTTAGAAATACACATAAGCTTTTACCTCTTTACAAAGGGCCGCCATATAAAGGGCCGTCAGAGGAGTCTGCTCCGCCGGTTTGAATACGATCACGTTACCACAAGCTAGGGCGGGGGCCAACTTTAGGGCGAACATACACACAGGGTAGTTCCACTGTAAGATATGTGTTCAAAATAATGGCTTTTAGTACTTAGCTGCTAAAATAAACCATTAAAACAAAGGATTAGAGTATCAACTATTTTTCGTACCCGGATCACTATCCCCATTTGAAACTCTGGTACGTATTAGCTGAACCTCAAACTACACTACTTGAAATCATTATAAGTATGTACAATAATTGTGCATAGAGCTTGACTTGATTACGTCATCAGACCGTACCGGAATGACTGCGCCGCAGACTCCTACAGGTTCGTGTCTTGTGTAACACATAAAATCTCCATCTGTAACAAAGAAACACCAACATCTTGTTTGTGAAAGGTCTTTATTATCAACCTACCCATACCCAAAAAATAACAGACGCGAGCAGAAAATAAATACGAGGTTACATACCAACAGGTATCGTTTTCCCGCCAATTTTATCGGCACTGCCGGCGAAATATCTGACTATGTTAGATGCAAACATCATCTCCCCATAGGAGTTCAGGTACGGCTTTCCATTGTCGTAGGTCTCAAGACTCTGCATACACACATACATGTATATAAATATGCTTGTATGTAACTAAAATTCATGAAAATATCAATCATGTGACATATATACATCACAGGCGAGAGTTCACTTTCGTGGAGTTTTTTTTCTATAAAAATAACTCACGCCCAGATACTGTGCGTCTCTTTCCATAAGCTCTGCAATTTTGTAGAGAAGGGCACCCCGTTTGCTTGCGTCCATTCGTCTCCATGGAGATCCAAGTTTGAAGGCCGTCTTAGCAGCCTCCACTGCTTTGTCTACATCAGCCTAAACATCAATAAACACTGTCTATATCAGCCTAAACATCAATAAACACTGTCTGTGTCAACCTAAACATCAATAAACACTGTCTACATCAGCCTAAACATCAATGAACACTGTCAGTCTATATCAGCCTAAACATCAATAAACACTTTCTATATCAGCCTAAACATCAATAAACACTGTCTACATCAGCCTAAACATCAATAAACACTGTCTATATCAGCCTAAACATCAATAAACACTGTTTATATCAGCCTAAACATCGATAAACACTGTCCGTCTATATCAGCCTAACCATCGATAAACATTGTCTACATCAGCCTAAACATTAATAAACACTGTCTACATCAGCCTAAACATCAATAAATACTGTCTATATCAGCCTAAACATCAATAAACACTGTCTGTCTATCTCAGCCTAAACATCGATAAACATTGTCTGTCTATATCAGCCTAAACATCAATAAACACTGTCTGTCTACATCAGCTTAAACATCAATAAACACTGTCTACATCAGCCTAAACATCAATAAATACTGTCTATATCAGCCTAAACATCAATAAACACTGTCTGTCTATATCAGCCTAAACATCGATAAACATTGTCTGTCTATATCAGCCTAAACATCAATAAACACTGTCTGTCTACATCAGCCTAAACATCAATAAACACTGTCTGTCTACATCAGCTTAAACATCAATAAACACTGTCTACATCAGCCTAAACATCAATAAATACTGTCTATATCAGCCTAAACATCAATAAACACTGTCTGTCTATATCAGCCTAAACATCGATAAACATTGTCTGTCTATATCAGTCTAAACATCAATAAACACTGTCTGTCTACATCAGCCTAAACATCAATAAACACTGTCTGTCTACATCAGCCTAAACATCAATAAACACTGTCTGTCTATATCAGCCTAAACATCAATAAATGCTGTCTATATCAGCCTAAACATCAATAAACACTGTCTGTCTACATTAGCCTAAACATCATAAACTATACTGTCTGTCTATATATGCACTACTGAATATTAATGAAGACTGTCTGTCTATATCAGCCTATATAAACACCATAGAATCTAGAACCGCCGCGGTGTTCTAGAGGTTAGAGCGTTTGTCCCGCATGCGGAAGCCGGAAGGTCGGAGTTCGAATCCCGGCCGCTACAAACCTAAGTCGTTAAAACGGGTAATGCCAGTTCAATCGCCAAACACTCTCGGCATCAGGTGTGAATGTCACGGGTCATCGAAGATGACCTTAAAAATGGATGTCCCGTGTCACTGTAGGTGTGGCACGCTAAAGAACCATCACTGCTCAATGTCCGTAAGCGCCAAGCATAGGCCTAAATTTGAAGCCTTACACCGGTATTAGAGACGTCTCCATATGAGTGAAAAATTCTTGAGAGGGACATTTAGCATAATACAATCAATCAATGAATACTGTCTGTCTATATCAGCCTATTATGAGCACCAGATTCTCATTGAACTCTGTTATCGTGTGGACCCGGTTAGAATAAGTCCTCAGTACCCCTTGCTTGTCCTTCGGATGTGACCACATAAACTGAAGCCCCGTGTCCCAGCAGGTGTGGCACGATAAAGATCCCTTCCTGCTCAAGGGCTGTAAACGCAGAGCATAGGCCTAAATTTAGCAGTCCTTCATCGGCAATGGTGACGTCACTCCATGTGAGTGAAATATTCTCGACGTTAAACAATGTACAACCAACCATCAATGAACACTGTCCGTCTATATAACCACCATAGAATCTCTATGAGCGCTGCTTTGTTTAAATCAATGCCCTCTGAAAATACTATCGTTCCAATGGTAGCGTTTCGCCTCGCTTAATCGAGCGTGCAAATGGACGATGCTTCTCACATATTTCAATGAAACGGGTTTTACTTTTGTTCTCTGTGACCAATTACATTGAAGGAATGGCAAAGCGTGGTCATCCAAACTCACATTTATCGAAAACACCTGGCCAGTCAGTGAGTGAAATTTGGAAGCGAAGTGACACGCCGTTATTGGAACGATAGTATTTGAGCCGTTTACATTACTGAGCGACATAATAGACAAAAGTTCTACAGATTTCGTAACAAAGTTACAGCGGAGAGGAGAAGTGTAACAGAAAGACTGAAAGACATAGGACACGTGATGGAAGGACTGACATACACCGGATGTGTGACGGAAGGATTTACAGATCTAAGAAGTGTGCCGGAATGACAGACACAGGAAGTGTGACGGAAAGACTGACAGACACAGGAAGTGTGACGGAAAGACTGACAGACACAGGAAGTGTGACGGAAAGACTGACAGACACAGGAAGTGTGACGGAAGAACTGACAGACACAGGAAGTGTGACGGAAGGACTGACAGACACAGGAAGTGTGACGGAAGGACTGATAGACACAGGAAGTGTGACGGAAAGACGAAAGATGGTCATGCTGATTCTTATAGTCCGCCAAACTTGTGATGGGTATAAAAACATAATGGAAGTTACTACATCGCTTTATAATATACATCATCAATTTTCAAATTAGGCGTGATACCATACACAAATTAGATTCTACATTACGTTTCAGATGATCAATGGTTCTAAAGAACATTTTCGGTTTTGGTAACTATCATATTTCATTACATCTATCAAAATTTTCCTTCCACTATTTCCATATGCATGGAAATCTTCATCCCCAAAAATACGTCGGGAAAATTCATTTACTCACGTTATCCGATGGCCAATTCATGAGCTCACGTGAGCTTTAGGTTCAAGTGAGCTAAATATGAACAATGAAATAGAAGCAAGTAAAAATTAGATGTGTTTCTTTAAATCAAACATTAAATTGTCCGTTCAGTACCTTGTCGCCCTCTGACACGTCACATATTTTCTGGCCGTTGGTGGGGTTGATGGTAGGAAATGTTTTTCCGCTGATGGAATCCACGAACTCATTATTTATGAAGAGCTGAAATGATTATAAGAAAATTTTGCCAGGCGTGTTTCTCATCCATGCAATACTGTACATGTCATGTATAAGTCATTCTTTAGACACCCATGCAAGTAGAAGAAAACGCTCAGCGGGTCTTTTTACTGCATTTCGGCCTCCGTACTTAGGAAACGTCATTTTTTATTACTTTATATAGCCTTGGTGGCTGAAAGTGGCTGATATTTTTATACTCAGGTGGTATCGTATCATAGCCTCGTTTGTTAAAGGTCAAGTACGATGATTTTCCTAAAACTTGAGTTTTATACACAAAAATGCCTGTCGTTCACTTTAATATGGATTAAACACTTAGTCATTCTTTAGACATCCCTCCTTGGTTGTAGACAACATGCATCAAGTGGATGACGATGGGCGGTTTCCCTTCCCACCCATTCTTTATAAGTATTAAACAGACTAGTCATTGAACGCCAGTAGAATGTTCTATCGTTACAGTGATAATCTCCTACGCCCTGTCCCGAGACACGGTTAGATTATTCTAACTAAACGCCAGGGTACAGCATAATGATTTGTGAAGTCCCTGCTACCATAAGCTACTGTTACTATGGATGCAATGATTGGTATCGTTCTACATTCAGATTCCCAATTATTGACATTTTGGAGGTCAATACCTGCTTTAGCTACCCGAGAAGTACAATATAAATATCGAAACCGGCCTACGATCCCGTGGGGGTCCGGGTTAGAATAGGTCCATAGTACCCATTGCTTGTCGTAAGAGCCGACTAAATGGGGCGGTCCTTCGGATGAGACCGCAAAAACAACAGGTGTGGCACGATAAAGAACCCTCCCTGCTAAAATACCATAAGCCTCGAGCATAGACCTAAAATTTGCAGCCCTTCACCGGCAATTATGATTACTCTATATGAGTGAAAGATTCTCGAGAGGGATGTTAAACAATATACAATCAGGGGCGGATCCAGGAATTGTGTTACGGGGGCGCCACTTTATGAGGCAAGCTCCTGGATTTTACATATTTTATGGGGCTTGAAATATTTCTCCTATTAAGTCATTTGTACTATTTTCCATCATTTTGATAAGGTGAAATTAATAAAATGACCCAAATTCTAATGGATTTTTGTAAAACATTTAAGTTCTCCCAATAAAGTAATTCAAGAAATCAAAGGATTTTGTCATTTATTTCTCCGGGAGTGGAGGAAATTATTGCTTCTTTTATCGTTTAATACATTTTCCGAAACAAGATACCGCAATTTACCTTAAATTTGAAAATTTTTAGGGGGGGGGGGGGGCGCCGACTGCGCCCCCTCTAAATCCACCACTGACAATCAGTCAATCAATATTACAGCCTACGAAACGATACCCGATCGGTCATCCATGTAGCTCAGATTGCAAAACTTAATTGGCAGTGACTAGAGACACAAGTATTTGTTCATTATATTAATGAATAATTTGAATAATAATAATATAAATCATATTTTAAAAAATTGAAACCGGCTATTGCAGCTAATCAGACAATATCTGACCGGTCATCTCAGTCGTATCAATTTGGAAATTTTCCATTTCTTTTAAGTACAATGTTGAAAAAATCTTGTTTTATTCTCCTTGAATGCACGTAAAGGTGAAAGTTCTATTTTTCTAGTTTGTGAGATCTTGGCCAACAAAAAATCTCGGATGTATTCAATCATATAATAAAACATTTGATTTTTTCAACATCGTACCATAGAGAAATTTAATATGACTAGTTGATTTTATTTGCTCGCATCTCTAATCATTTTCGACTATTTTTGCACATTACATGCAAACAAAGATGGTCGATCAGATAGCCAGTTCAACGTTGATATTTCAAATTATTCAATCATACAATAATTAACAGCTCGCATCTCTCTAACTTTTAATTATAAGTTTTGCACTCAAACTGTAAACAAAGACAGCCAGGTATTGTTTCGTAGGCTCCTGAGGCCGGTTTCGACGTATTTTTAAATTCTTGAAAGCTTTTTCCTCTGTCCATAAGTTTTCCACTAATTATTGACATAATAATTATTCCATTAAGTTTATCAAAGTACGTGTACAATTTCTATAAAGTAATTACCAGGCCCAATTCTAAATCCTAGAGTAACTGTGTTAACATTTATCAGAGAGGACAACGTTGAGGATTATCTTAACACCTGACATAGTTGTTCTTATATATTGCTTACGTTCCTAGCCGTCCCATCTATTGCATGTAAAACTTATACGGTACCAATTTTGATGCACCAGATGCGCATTTCGACAAATAATGTCTCTTCAGTGATGCTCAATCGAAATGTTTGAAATCCGAAATAACTATGAAGTTTTAGAGCTAAATATAGCCAAAAATAGCGTGCCAAAAAAGTGGAGCCAAATTCGTCCAAGGATAAGAGCTATGCATGAGGGAGATAATCCTTAATTTTGAAATGAATTTCTAAATTTTATAACAGCAATTAAATATACATCCGTATTTTCAAGCTAGTAACGAAGTACTTAGCTACTGGGCTGTAGATGCGAAATCTGTTATCATGAGTATCAGTACTTCGACTCCACTCGAAGATAGGACAAACTGATAAACCATTTCTTTGACAACTGATATTCTCTCTCTCTCTCTGTGTGTGTGTGTGTGTGTGTGTGTGTGTGTATGTCCCTCTGTATATGTGTACGAGGTTTTCAAATCTGAATGTGTCCATTTTAGTGTATATGTCAAAGTGTGCGATGTCGGTCACAACAATAAAAATAGCTACCTGATATACTTGACCTTCTTATTCTAAAATTACACACAGGTGCTTGTGGACAGGACTTCCGGTACCCCCCTTCTTTTATTTTTAAATGTTCGATTCCTTGGGTATTTCGGACGTATTTTGGATAAAATATGTAACTTCAGAGTTTATCTATTTCAATGGAATACACAAATCTCACATAGAAACCGTTTTTAAAAATGTCATATCACCGATCATAATACATGAACATATATTATGATCGGTGATATGACATTTTTAAAAACAGTTTCTATGCGAGATTTGTGTATTCCATTGAAATAGATAAACTCTGAAGTTACATATTTTATCCAAAATACGTCCGAAATACCCAAGGAATTGAACATTTAAAAATAAAAGAAGGGGGGTACCGGAAGTCCTGTCCACAAGCACCTGTGAAATTACACACCAAGATGAAATCCATTAAATGTTATAAATTCTATGCACAAACTGGTTTGTTTATAGGAAAGCATTTTTTAAAGCGTCGAGTGCCTGTGTCACAATATTCCACAATCAAGTTTCTATTCATGCCCGGTTCATCATCTGTAGCTGACTATCCTTTGCTATACACATATAACTTGGGAACCATTTCAACTAGATATATTTGCTACATCAAATAATAGCTTACCTTGGTATATTTGACCTCAGGGTTACGTATAGGTTGTGGAAACTGGTCCATACTGACGGCACTCGTTTTGCGTTATGCTACGAAAGTCAGCTCTCACGCAAGTCAGGCGGCTTGTATGGCTGGCCAGACAGATCAATAAATGATATTAAAGGACTTTCCCATATGTCGCATGACAAATATTGTTTTGGATTGGTTTCTCGTGTCACATAATCTCATATGGATGTACATGCATTAAATTAAAGATAAAAATTGAGAATACACGAGGGTATGAACTGCCACCTTCACACCGTGACGATTTATTTCTTAATTTACATTATTTTCCGATTTCTGTCGGAATTTCCAGCCGTTTAAACATACATATCATATTTATCTAGTATTTCTGTATTTTATAACTGCAGCGCGTTCATGGACAGTTTAACGTTGTTTGGTTCGTTCGTTGGGATCTGGGATGTTGAAACACCATTTCTTAGAGTAAGTCCAGAGATGGCTGACACAATCAACCGAAATTTGCCGGACAACTATCAGACATTTAAATTACAAACTGTAGAGATGTGTTGTGTGCCAGACGTAGTTGCATTTTGAAGAATTTGAGTCTTGGCCATGTTTACGACTACCACAATTCGCAACTTCATCAGAACGTTTTTATGAGGGACCCGTAATGATGTACTGTACATTCGCCTCGATGTTTAGTGGATTTGATTATTCTTAAAAAAGTAATCTCTAGTCTCATACAATTGGCGAAAGAACCTAACTCACGGTGTACATATAAGTAACGATAGTTCTACATTACACAAACGAGATACCGTATAGAGGTAATCTTATCAGTATGTCCCGATATTTGTCAAGTTATATGTGTCTGATATAGTGCATGTATGTTTGCACTATGCAGTAACTAAGAAAGCTATTTACACAGCCGTCTAAGTAGACCGTAGACAGTGAATTTTACCGAGATGAAAATGTATCATTCCTATCACCAGGTAACACAGTGAATGAGCATTTCTCCAAGTCACCTTTCACATGATAAGTAATCATTCTTGCTGTACAAGGATAAATATACGTTCAAAATATTCACCCAGCCATGCTGACGCATTCACACAGAAATATACTAATACTGTTACACTTGCATTCTAGCCTTATGAAACTAATACGGCATCTTAAGGTCGCTTCTCTCACATAAAATATTCATTTCCATGCACATCATTTACCTAGGCTTCAAAACAAACCGTGTCTGAATGCATACCGGTATCTAACTTTAACGGTGCTTTATATATAACTCCCTGTTACCAGGTCTTCAACATCATGTTATCAAATACCTGTCCTCAATTCTACATTCTAGCTAGGGATTACAATAATCTCAACAAACATTAACAAATCTAGTCGAAGTCAGGCCATTAAATGACTAGGTCACCACTTTCATCTCATATCGGAAATCATCGATGCCCTGCCTTTTCAAGAATCCATGCTATGTTGGGCTTTTTCGACCTTTATAAGCATTGGAAAAATGTCCAAAGTTGGAAGCATGAAACAAACTTATACTTATTGGTAAAAACCGGTCGTGGTAGTTCAGTGGTAAAGCGTTCACTTTGTAACCGGTAGGTCGGGAGTTCGAACCCTGCTTGTGCCGTGGTTAGTCAAACTATAGGTGGTGATTGCTCCTTCGCCATACGCTCGGCATTTAGTCAGGAGTGAGAATCACGTGTCTTTCGGATATGGCCTTGAAAACCGAGGTACCGTGTCGCACAGGCGTCGGCACGTTAAAGAACTGCTACAGTCCTGAGCGCTAAGCATAAGTCTAAATTTGTGGTACTTTACACCCAGCTTGTGACGTCTCATTGTGAGTGAACAATTCTTAACGAGATGTAAAATTAAGATATATACTTGTTGATAAAAACATACCAATCTTTAAAATAGCAAACACTTCAATAGGGAATCAATGGGTTCAATTTCAATGTTGAAATAAAATCCCACCATTTAAATACTCAGCACTCTACGACATTGTACATACAGGCGAACTAACAAACCCATTCCATGCCCTTACTTATTGTTTCTATGCCCTTACTTATTGTTTCTATGCCCTTACTTATTGTTTCTATGCCCTTGTTTAGAACACAATTCTCTTGATGATTCCTTGTCTTCATTCACGTAGAGATCTCTAGGTATTTTTTACGGACTGTTGATTGTCTTCATCTTTGGTCGAAAATGCCATATCTTTGACACAACAATTTTTTAACTGTATTGTTTGCCATTCAGCAACTATTATACATTATATATTGTATTTGTCTTGTAGCATTGTTTAATCCCATTGGAGTAAATACTATTCTATGTGCTATGTTTTTATCCATTATGTACTCGTCTGTTTGCTAGACTCCTAAAATACTAAATAAAGTTATTTTGTTTGTAACAGATGGTTCACCCGGATATTATTTCAATATGTCCCATATGGTCAGAATGTTATCCTTAATAAACAATCTAAACAAGTTTCTGACGTCTATGTTAAAATGAAAAAGAAAAATGTTGTGCGGAGATTATATGCCCACGATAACTAAGATCAGTGTGGGATTACAATTCTTCAACTGATTTCTGTACGAGAAGTAAAACCAACACCAACAAGATGTCTACCACGTCTTTGTTGATTGCAAGAAGGTCTTTGATAGGGTGTGGCATGAAACGCTGTGGGCAACTATGAATAAATACATCATGTGTCAAAAACTGACAAATACCATCAAGCAGCAATATGTAAAAGCAAGCAATGCAGTGTTTGTTAAAGGCACAGCTGGAAATTGGTTCCACATTTCTGTTGGGGTCCGTAAGGACTGCCTCCTCTCACCAAACCTGTTCAACATCTTTCTGGAGCGCATAATGACAGAGGCTCTCGAAAATCACCACGGTACAGACAACCTACGATTCGCTGATGATATTGATGGGTTGGCTGGAGATGAATGAGAGCTGGCCAGTCTAGTAAACGACCTGGACAAAACATCTTCCAGATTTGGTATGGAAATCAGTGCCGAGAAGACAAAAATTATGACAAACAGCACAAAGCCAATTGAAAGAAAAATTAGTCAGTGGACAAGAGTTAGAGACTGTAAAGCAGTTCAGATATCTAGGAATCATCCTTGACAATCAGGGCTCCAAAACTGAAATCCTCGCTAGAACTGCTCAAACAGCAGCAGCGGTGGCAAGACTGAAACCTATATGGAAAGACAAAAACATCAATTTCACATCCAAACTGAAATTACCACATGCACTGGTCATTTCAGTCTTTCTGTATGCATGTGAAACATGGACGCTGACAGCAGAACTGCAGAGGATTGATTGATTGAATATTGTTTAACGTCACTCTCGAGAATATTTCACTCATATGGAGACGTCACCACTGCCGGTGAATGGCCTTATGGCCTTTGAGCAGAGAGGGATCTTTATCATGCCACACCTGCTGTGACACGGGGCCTCGGTTTTTGCGGTCTCATCCGAAGGACCGCCCCATGTAATCACCTTCTACGACAAGCGAGGGGTACTGAGGACCTATTCTAACCCGGATCCCCACGGGATAGAACTGCAGAGGAAGATCCAAGCAGTGGAAATGAGATGATACAGAAGACTACTTGCCATCTCGTACACAGGATATGTCACAAACAATGGAGTCCGGAGGACCATCAACCAGTATGTGAACCACTATGAAGAGCTACTGGCCACTGTAAAGAAAAAAGCTAATCTGGTACGGCCATGTCACCAGAGGTAGTGGATTGTCAAAGACCATCCTCCAGAGTAAGGTGCAAGGGAAAAGCCGACGAGGGAGACAGAAAAAGAGATGGACAGACAACATTGCGGAGTGGACAGGGGAAATTTTCGCCACAACCCAGTCCCTCGCCCATGATCGTCACAGGTGGAAACAGTTGATGTAGCGTTCAGTGATGCAATGCCATTACGACCCTTGAGGGTTAAGGGACCTGTGACACTGAGCTTGGGCACACTGGAGATAATAGGGTTTCTTTGTTCTTTTCTTAAAGCTGTTCTTTGAATATTGCTGTAGGAATAAAATGCATGTGCTTTATATCAAGCTATATAAGTTATACACTTTATGCAAAGTGTGCAATTTAACTCAATCAGATAAAAAAAAAAGTAAGATCCAAGACAATATCCTATTTAATCATGTATTCTCCGAGTCGGATAGTGAACGCCCCATTCATGATCACATGAGGTTGCAAACCGATTGTTAAGCTGTTCTTTACACACCGTTCTTTACACACCTGCGGATTACTCAGTTTGCCTGATCGGAATATAGGGCTCTGGGCGAGTTTGACCGGCCGACAGTGGATGCTTACTCCACTTGGAACCTGATCCCACCTCTGATGTATCCAGGAGTCCGTGTTTGCACTACTCTTAATTTTCTATTTCTTATAGGAGTTATGAGATTGATCACTGTTCGTTATCTTCACCTTTTCATGGCGACGTGAAAGCGTGGGCGGCCTGCAGGCTATGGGCGGAAGCCATTCAGCGATTAAAAAACCCAGGGTAGACAGAACCACCTTGAACAATGAAAGGGGGGGGGGGGTAAATTTCGTGTTTAACATGAAATCACTATTCAATATGACTATATACTGTAAAAGAAATTCTCATCTCCCATGATGTTTCTAATAATATTTTTCTCGTACGATTGCGCACATCCACCATAAACGTCATCTCTTCATAAATATGCATTAGTAAACCACCGTTTCCCCCTTACATTAGAATATCAGTACTCCTTTAATACCCGTATGAGATTTGTCAAATCGTATTATTTTTAATAGTTTATCGTCCTGACAAAATACACTGTCTGGTTTTTAACATCGAACAAATTACTGTTTAATACAGCACATTTTGGATTGCGTATATGTATTTGTTTGCCCAAATTAGCAATTGAACGCATCTTAAAGCTCTGATGATCTTGAGATTACTGATTTTGTAGGGGGACTTAACACGTTTAGAAGCCCTAGTAACATTTTATTTTGAGACCTGAAAATTTGATTTTTCCCTCTATAAAGGACCTCTCGACTTTAGCTGTAACATACGGCCCCCTTTAATTTAGTAAAACATCAAAGTTTGAATCATGCAATTTACCATGCCCCAAGATGTTCATTAATACCTTAACTTAGAGGCATTTTATTTTACTGAAAAGTTCCTTAACGTTAAGAGCTATGCCGTCTTTTGAAGTCGGGGTTGTTTGTTTTTGTTAAATCTCTATTGATATTCATCGAATGATCGGTCTGTTTATATCGAGCACAAGGTTGTCCAGATTTCTCTTTTCTATTATAACTTTTCTTTGTGATAAAGAATACCATATCCAAAATGCAACACTGGACAACCTTGTGCTGGTGATGAAATTCATAAAAATCTGCAAAAACTTTACGTTTACTTTCCACCTCATTTAACTGTATTGACGTTATCTTAACATGCTGAATTTTAAATCAGTCATGTGATTATCTGTGTCACGCTGGTGCTTGAAACTCGTCAGGCCGCACGGTATTGTCGTTTACATGTAACTATACCAAACAGGGGGCAATCCCCTTTTCCCATCATTATGTTCTTGAGTCGACAAGTCAACAAAGAATACACATTTCAACTCTCTCTCTCTCTCTCTCTCTCTCTCTCTCTCTCTCTCTTATTACGCACTTGTGTCGACAAAGAATACACATAATGTCAGGCATTCATTCTCTTTTATCCGTTCTGAACGTTGTATAAATAGCACATTGTTTCTCCGCAAAGCTGTGAATAAATGAAACCCGTATCAATTCGGGTAGTAATTCTGTAGTTTCAGGCTAAAGGTGACCATTTAAAAGTTTTCTTCCCTTATCTTCCAATATCCCAGGAGAAACGGACTCTACACTTATTGGAGATACATCAGTGTTTGAAAAAGTATAATAGATAAATCAACTTATGTTTGAAAAGAGAGATATATGGTAAAAAGGGACCACAAGCCAAAGTGGGGAGGTCCTTTAATAATTGTTCTGTTCCTGAACCATTTGAAATTGAAGCGGCCTTAGAAATCTGTTTAATCTTGGCCACTCACCCATTTGGTATTCGACTCGGCTGGATATTTGGACTGACGCCTTTACCGAATGCTGCATTACTTACTTACCGTCTAGGTATGAAATGAAATGAAGACTCCTATGGTGTAATTTGTTATCTCATATAGCAAAAGAAAAGGAGTTTAGTAGTGTATTCCAACTTATTTCAAGTTCAAGTCTACACCCAGTATTTCAAATAAATATAGTTCTACTATTGCATCCAAACTTTTTAATTACATATATAAACAAACTTTGCAGTGCCTAGATACAGACAATCTTATATTTAATCAACCAACATGTTCTTGTTCTTCATCTTCTTTCAACTATAGTCCAGCTGGACGTGTCATTACTGATGATGTTAATATAGTTGAAAATGAGGACCTCAAATCACTTATTCTAAAGGGTCCTAAATACAGAGAACCTCTGTCTTTCAACTGGCGATAGAACGTCGTCTCTATTATGAATTCTGTCGAAGATTATGCCAGACGATGGGCTAAATATGAAAAAGAAGAACTTGATACATTGTCAGAATGGATTAAAAGTGTAAGAGGAATATTAAAATCCCGCATTAGACATATTAAAACAGAAGTACGTATCATCTATCCTTCTGTGTTTAGTAAACCGGAAGTGATAAAAGAATTAGATAGGTTACACGAGGAATATGCTTTGGTTCCAGCTGACAAAGCTTGTAACAACATTGTCTTTGTTTGTAAGGCTCATTATCACAACTGAATTTTAAACGACCTTGGCATTAATTCCACTTTTGGTAATTGTAGTTATACTCCAACTGTCCTTTCAAACGACGAAATTCTTCAAAACCATGCTTCAGTTTTAGACACATTTAATATCCCAGTCAATGGGTCGAATGAATATGAGTTACCGTACCTATACTGGATTCCTAAACTTCATAAAAAAAAAACTTACAAAGATACATTGCTGCATCCAGTAAATCTTCTACCAAGTCCCTATCTTTGTTCCTCACGAAAATATTAACAGCTGTGAAGGAAAAACTTCAAACGTACTGTGCTACTACATATGCCAGAATTGGTGTAAATCAAATGTGGATTCAAAAAATTCTAACAAACTTTTAGTAAATTTGAAATCGCAAAACATATCTCAAATCAACAACATCAAAACGTATGACTTTTCAACACTTTACATGACCATTCCTCGCCATAAATTAAAGACTAGACTTTTTGACATTGTAGACAGCTGCTTCTTCAACAAAAATGAAAAACGCAAATATTGCGTTTCCTATTCCTATCAGTCATCCAAAAAATTACCTTGTTAAACGCTACTCTGATTCCACGTGCAAGTACTCTGAAGTTGAAATAACAAATATGCTGGAGTTCCCCATTGACAATATCTTCGTGGTCTTCGATATAGGGTCTTCCCGCTCGCGCCGGTAAGTGAGAAAGATTCCCAGTTTACTTTCGGAAGGTCCGTGGTCTCTTCCCAGGTACATTGTATCTGGGTTCTCTCTTCCAACAATAAAAACTGGGCGTCACCAGATAACTGAAAAATTGTTGAATGTGGCGGAAAACATCAATCAATCAATCCAACAGTCTGTTGGAATCTCCATGGGTACGAATTGTGTTCCTTTGTTAGATGTCCTGTTTTTATATCCCTATGGAGCAGAATTTATTCACAAACTTCTACGCGAGAAGAACAAATCTCTTGCTGTGGTCTTTAATTCGACATTTAGATATATCGACGACGTATTATCTATTAACAATAATAATTTTCATTCATATGTCGATTCGATATGTCCCAGTGAAATCGAAATAAAAGACACCACAGAGTCGACCACTTCTGCTTCATACTTAGATATTTTATTGAAAGTAGATATTAACGGCAAACTAACAACTCAACTTTATGACAAACAAGATTATTTAAGCCTTTCCATCGTTAACTTTCCATATTTATGTAGCAATATTCCATTATCACCTGCATATGGTGTTTATATCTCTCAACTGATTCGATACGCAATGGCTTGTTCTACTTATAGTTACTTTTTAAATCGAAGCAAGCTACTAGCAAACAAGTTGATGGTGCAGGGGTTCCAACAGCCTCGTTTAAAGTCAGTATTTCGCAAATTCTATGGTCGTTATAACGATCTAGTTTGCCAATACAACCTATCATTGGGTCAAATGCTGTCTGACGTGATTCATACCGATTATTAGGCCGTTCTTGGCACACTGACTACATATAACTCCGTTTACCTGATCAAGATGTAGAGCTCATGGCGAGTGTAACCGATCGACAGGGGATGCTTACTCCTCCTAGGCACCTGATCCCACCTCTGGTGTATTCAGGGGTCTGTGTTTGCCCAAATCTCCATTATGTATTGCTTATAGGAGTTATGAGATTGATCACTGTTCGTTATCTTCACCTTTCATAGTATGTTTTTCTTTACCAATGATATACAGCAGGTATATGGGCAATTAATACATATCACGAAAACAGACTAGAGGAACTCTTCAATATCATGAGATAAACAATTACATCATAGGAGAAGTCATCAGTTGAGCGGAGTGACTGTTTTTATTTTGGGATTTTCATACCTAGACGGTAAGCAATGCAGCATTAATAGTGATAGAGAGTTGGCGTAACAGTTTTAGTCACTTATTTGAAATGAACGGTCGTGTCACCTAAGTATTCACCTTGTTGAACGCTTTGGCCGATATAGTATTGCGTTGTGTGACGACACAATTGAATCTGTAATACAATTGCGAATATGCAACAGAAACTCTCATCGGTCTATATGTACAAGTCCGCCCAAATTCCCTTATACGGGAGTATAGTCGGCATTTGAAAGCATGACGGCCAGATGTTAGATGGAAACAAACTTCAAAGGAAAAAAGAGAAAAAGTTGTATTCTTCTGTTGCTGTCTCATAAATTTAATATAAAAAATTTCCCAACATATTTTCCTACTATATTTGTGTCCAAACATACCTTCAAATATTTATTAAAGCCCCACACGACCCCAAAACTCGCAGCTTTTGATGATTTCGTTCGTTGACCTAGCCATGTTAGGTAGCCAGTCAATTCGAATCCCGGTTCATTTCCATACTTGCACAAGAAATCTAGATGTGAACTAATACCCCACAAATATTTTAGCTAAATATTTTAAATAGTAAATCATCCCAGTTACATTAAATGATAATTATTCAAATAGCTAAACTCACGGCAATGCGGCTTTCGTTAGTCTGGGCCGGTCTTCATCTCTGCCACACGAGTGTTAAGGACCATAATGGGCTAAGGTAGCATTTTCGATTTTACCTTTACAAAAACTATATTTTTTAATTTCTATTAATTATTCGTGAAGAGCGAATACATAACTTACAACCAATTTTATGAAAAAATACCAGAGTTCGAATTGACCGGCTACCTAACATGGCTACGTCAACAAACGAAATCATTTGAAGCTGCGAGTTTTCGGGTCGTGTGTGGCTTTAATGAATATTTGAAGGTATGTTTGGACACAAGTATAGTAGGAAAATATGTTACGATTTTTTTTTATATTGAGTTTATGAGACAGCAACAGAAGAATACACCGATATCAAGCCTCAGCCGTGCGCAGCTTTTTGTGCCCCGTAAATCGAAGGTTTTTATAAAAGGTGGATCTGTAGTTCTCTCTTCCGTCACAATATTTTTTCACAGAGCTACAGTTCTGCAGCTAGCAATTTTCTAGTCCGTCCATCTTATCTGATCACCTGAATCCGCTCGAGAAAGTGGGCGGGCTGTAATCGGCCAATGAAAACTCTTGTTGTATTACATCAAACATGTCATTCAAACTGTTCAATCGTCTCATTCAATTGTGTCGTCACACAACGCAATACTATATCGGGTAAAGCGTTCTAATTCAAAGGTGAATTGCGATAATTGCTAGAACCGACCGAAGTGTAATGTGAATTATGAAAGACTGCTCCGAGACTAAGTAAAGGTATCAGTCCAGATATTCAGCCGAGTCGAATCTCAGCCGATGCACACCATTTGGGTAGTTGTCACACTACAACGAGACTTAGATGTAACAACATCAGCCCACGTGTCAACCATGGTGCTCAGAGGACAATGAGACAACCAACCATTTTGCTACCTCGCAACAGCAGGAGTCTATGTGGTAGTGAGTGTGTGTGTGTAAATAAATTTTTAAATCCCAATTTAAATAAGTGTATACATGTCACTGAATTATAAAGTATTACATTAATTGCTTTCCATAAGGTTATTTTAATAAACCCTTGATAAATTATTATGTCTAGTATGGATTTCCATAGATTTTCATTAGTGACTAGTGTTGTTTATGGGTGATTAATTTTGGAGGTTTTGGTTGCTTAAAAGTTTAGGTCAGGTGATTTTCTTAGAGTTCTTTCTAGTCTATTCAATTATCTTTGAATATAACACTTTTGCCAGTTAAGCTGAATGGTTGCATTTCCTATATACTGTGATATTTCTTTTTATGGGACTTTAATCATTGCAGTGCAGACTATAATTTACAGTGCCATCAATACAATATTGAAAACAGCGATTGTGTTTGTCTTTATGGTTACTTGGAACCCGGTAACATCTATTCTCATCAGGATCCCATCAAAGGCTCTATAAGCTAACGTAACATCCGCAGATGCGTGATCCAGTCTTTCTTCAAAGCAATATGGTAGGAAAACGGGTATCGCAAAACTGAACAGAACCATGTACACCCAAGCTCTCAGAGAAAGGAGGCATGTCTGAGCAAGAACTATCGAAACTACTAATTATCCCAGGAATCAGGGCAATTTCTAAAATAGGAAATCGACAGTACATGGTCTCTTTCAAGAACAAAAGTCATGTATTAAAAAAGATAGATCATGTATCATCGCCAAACAATCACTGAAATGGACGACTTTGCTTTACATATTCTAACAGGGAATCGAGTCAGGCTACTAACAAACAAGTTGATGATACAGGGGTTTGAACAGTCTCGTTTAAAGTCGGCATTTCACAAATTCTATGGTCGTTATAACGATCTAGTTTGCCATTACAACCCATCATTGGGTCAAATGCTGTTTGACGTGTTTCATATCAATTGTTAGGCCGTTCTTGACACACTGATTTTGACTACGGATAACTCCGTTTACCTGATCAAGATATAGGTCTCACAGCGGGTGTGATCGGTCGACAGGGGATGATTACTCCTCTTAGGCACCTGATCCCCCCACCTCTGGTGTGTCCAGAGGTCCGTATTTGCCCAACTCTCTATTTTGTATTGCTAATAGGAGTTATGAGATTGATCACTGTTCGTCATCTTCACCTTTCATCTTTACCTTTTTGGTTAATATTTTTATGTCAAGATGAAGGGCCAATCGAGAAATGATGTAAATTGAAACAACATAGATTTATAGTGCTGACAAAACATATTGGTAAACATGAATATCAAAACACTTATGTTAGACAGTATCAACTCCGTGGGGTCGTGAAGCAACTACCTTGTATTCATGACCAGTCAACGTGCTATTTATTTCTAAATATTCCATATGAACATTACAAATTTATTGCCACATGATTCTCGATCACAACTCTACCAACCATTAAATATATAGACACGATGTATATAACAAAAGACCACTATGTAAAGTGTAGAAAAAATTTATTTCAAAAATGACTGGAGGAACACGCGTTATTGCAATGATATCGGTGACACAAAACTACTCTCACGGCCTGTGTTATACAAAAGGTATTACCAAGGTAACACTATTTACAACAGAGATATGCTAGAAACTCTAGAAACAATGTGTACATACAGATGTACGGTCTTAACAACAATACATAATGCACGAAAGGCTCTTTCGGAGTTGTATCCCGTCGTCCCTGAATTCCATTCTCAACATCAACACACTGCTCTGTCATAAAATGATATAAACTATGAAGATTCTACTGCTGGGGTTTCGTTATAAAAAGAAAAAATGCAGGTGAAATCTGTAATGTCTCATTTCAATAGAAATTGTAATGGTACGGGACACTGCTAGCCGCTCACTTGAAACATCATCGCAGTACATGTAAGGGTGGTCTTGTGGAATTCATTAATCATATTCTATTGTAAGAGACATTCTAGATTTCTTCTCAAAAAAATCTTGTTATGAATCAATTCCGGACCATGGAATAAAATTCACACATACAATGTACATGTATCTCATCACCCAAGTACCAGTGCCTTTACTGAGCTGCTGGTCATCATCAACCTCAAAATAACGAATTTCATTAGAATGACGAACTAACGAGGTCTTGGGGTAAGGGGGAACGAATTCATGTTCCGGAATGGTCCGCTCATTTATGTCCCTTGAGCAGCAAATATACACCTTTCATAAATGTCTTGATGATATCGAGTCCCTCAAATTTATATTCAATAACAATAAAACAGGCCCCGCTGTCACCAGCTTATTAGGTTGGGGAACGTCGGTGATGGCAGGACGCTGGTACTTGGGTTTCTATGTACAACATCATTTAAAAATTTTCACCTGAAGCATCTATGAAACTATCGCAGCTTTCAACAAGTTCGTAAATACCCCTTGAACACATTAGTATAAGGAGTATATTCAAAATAAACAAGGTATAGCAAACGTGACTGAGTATCATCATACGACTAAGACTTGAACCAGTATAAGCTGCTTCCGCACGTGCATGTATCACAGGCGAGTATATCGCTTTGGTTTGAATTTACTACGAAAAAAACTCTTCAATAGTCAATTTGAACACAAGCGATATAATTGCCTGTGGTATGCATCACCTGAGTTAATTTATTAAATCATGACTTAAACAAGTTACATATTGAACAGTCGGTAAATGATAAAATCTGACTTGTATAATATTTACCGTGATTGTACGATTCTATGTTTCAAAAAACGCATCAAGACACGTAAATGAATTAAAACAATTTGACATACTCATTTGTACAATGACAATTAAGTTTTCTAGATCTATAAAAAATTACGCTGATTCCTATAGGCCTATCTGTTGAAAGTATTTGTCAAAACTGAAGTGCCCAAAGAGAGTCGAAAACTTTCTGCACTGGCAAGTACAATACAAAGTTATTCAAAATGCATAGGATCATATTTCGTGTTTTTAGTGCATACCTACTATCAATAAGATATATACAACACACAAGTAGCAAACACTGCCGCTACTATCAACCCGAAAGTAGACCTAATCGCCTCCTGGGAGTTGCATCCTTCTTTGTTGCAGTAGCAGGTGTCCATGGTGTGGTATTCGGCACATCCGGAAGGGTACCAGGATTTCATTGGACTGGTGTAGTTGTAACAATATCTTGAAACAATTTCTTCTGCAAAACAGGTTTAATCCAGACTTCAATTAAAACCAATAATCATATTGCAGACACTGAATCGACAAAGATTATAAGGACTTCAGAAACAAAATATTTCAATGAAGCCCTTTCAAGATAGATCCCTGTGGGTTTCAAACAAAAATGATTTCATAAAAACTGATTTGACAAAGACATCATGCTACAGAGACTAATTCGACAAAGATAACCGCGGGCTTTCCAAACTAAAATCATTACAAGGAAACTAAATCGACAAAGATCCGCGTTATTATTACCAGGATTTAAAAAAAAAAAAAAACTAATTTCACAGAAACTGTTTCGATCAAGAAATCATGTCATATACGTACAGAAATTAATTCGACAAGGATTATCGGAGTTTCAAAACAAAACCCACTTCCCGGAACGAAAATGATAAAGATCAGCATTCACAATTATGATCACCGAAACTTCAAATCAGAAACTCATTCGATCAGAGACCAATTCGACAAAGGTTATGGGGGGGGGGGGGGGGGGGGGGGGCGGGGGGGGGGGGGGTTGACATAATTCACGTCATAGAATCTGATTGTACAGGTAGACTTCAAAACAAAAGTCAGTTTTCACGAATGTAAAGACGTCACCAGCTTTAGGAGTGCCATATTTTTTTTTACCTAAGCATGGAGCTTATGGTCTTAGCAGTTATAAGGTTCTTTATCGCCCCAAAGCCTACCGTAACATGGTACCTCATATCCAAGATCCCAATGACTTCAAAACAATAATTATTTCATAGAACTGATCCGACGTACATCACCAGGATCTCACAGCAACCCATTCGACAAGGACCACACACTTGCACCTCTTCTCTAGCGTTACACATCCGTGTAAACTGTTGTACGGGCGTTACATGACCATTAGCTTTCTTATGCTGAGTCTGGTCATTATTGTGTGAGGCTTAAGCCAAAAAGTCACCATTATGTTACAAGTATTTCTCTTTAAACTAGGCTTTACCCTTCACAAACCTTTGAAGCACTTCTAATGTCCAGTCTGGTAAAGTTCAGGATATGACCCAATAACTAACCACATGAAAGTATTTTCTGACGTGAAATCCTGTCGTGTTGGAAACAGACTCTGTCCCAAAGTTTTGTACTCATCAAAGATCGGAGGTGCACTTCCAAAAATACATAAATGGTTGATTTTGTTATTTGCATTTGCAGTCATCTTCACTACCCAAGGGTGACGATACACGGTGAAAGAAATCACCCATGGCTAGCGAAGATGCTACACAGTCTGTGTCGACGATACTTACAAAGCAGTTGCATATGGAGCGCCAAATTAACATAAACTCAAATAATTGAAGATATCTTCAATTATTTGAAGATATCATCAATTCAATTATTGCTCTCTTTAATTGAATTAATGCGCGCATTAAATCAATTATTGCTCTCATCAAATGAATTAATGCGCGCTTCAATTCAATTATTGCTCTCATCAATTGAGTTAATGCGCGTATCAATTGAATTAATGAGAGCAATAATTGATTTAATGCACGCATTAATTCAATTATTGCTCTCTTCAATTCAATTGATGCGCGCATTAATTCAATTAATGAGAGCAATAATAGATTTGATGCGCGCATTAATTCAATTATTGCTCTCTTCAATTCATTTGATGAGAGCATCAATTTAGTAGAAATATTGCTCGCAATAATTAATTTAGAGCTCGGTATAAATAATTTGATGATCTCTTTAATTCAATTGAAGATATCTTTAAATCATTTACAATGCTTTTGTATAAGGAATTAATGCGCGCATCAATTCTTTTAAAGAGAGCAACAATTCAATTAAAGATATCATTAATTCAACTGTGGATATGTTGAATTGAAGATATCTTTAATTATATAGTTGCTCTCTCTAAAAGAACTATTGCTCTCTTCAAATGAATTAAAGATATCATTAATTCAATTGAAGAGAGCAATAATTGAATTAATGCGCGCATTAAATCAATTATTGCTCTCATCAAATGAATTAATGCGCGCATCAATTCAATTATTGCTCTCATCAATTGATTTAATGCGCGCATTATATCAATTATTGCTCTCTTCAATTGAATTGTAGCGTGCATCAATTCAATTGTTGATATCATCAGTTCATTTGAAGAGATCATTAATTCAATTAAAGCGCGCATCAATTCAGCTGAAGAATTAATGCTATCATCAATTCAATTAATGCGCGCAATAATTCAGAATTGAAGATATCATTAATTATTTGAAGAGATCTTTAATTAAATTGTTGCGCGCATCAAATGAATTGATGATATCTTCAAATAATTGAAGATATCTTCAATTATTTGAGTTTATGTTAATTTGGCGCTCTATAGTTGCAAACATGGAAAGGAATCAAACATACATGTATGTGTGCTATTCACAGGTAAGGTACCAAAGTCAAGCATTTACCTGTTTACTGTTCCAATAGGTATCGGAGTAGATCGCACATTCTATTTTCTATTCAAGTATTTGCCTAACATACACTGTATATGTCTCACCTCCGTAGTAGCCGTTTGAGATCATTTTACCACAGGCACGAGCGTTATGAACGCCGATTTCGTCACAGGTCACGAAAACTCCAGCCTTAGTCGCCTCGTCCTTGGTGTACCCGAACTCCCGACCGCATTTATTTCCGTGCTTCTTGTTGGAGGAACTACAAACGTAGCATTTCAACGGATCTAATGAAAGAAAGAAGGAATGTGATTATGGTGCCAAATTGTAACCTGAAAAGGTTTAGAGTTAAAGTTCATTTGTGCAAATCACAATTATATCCAAACACTGTCAAAATCATTTTCTAAATGTTTTAGGACACATATAAAATTTAAGATATTTTAAACATCAACATGGGGTCCAGTTCTAACCGGGGGGGGGGGGGGGGTACTATGCATGGGAAATTGTATGCTAAAACAAAAGCCATCACAGTACCGTGAATAAATCATAACGCCCGTACTGGTACGTTGTAAGGGACAATTTTTCTTATTCTAAGTATAGAGCCGAAGGAGTGTGTCAGACTGAGGTCTTCAGTTTCTTTTCAGTAGTGATCCCTTTAAGCCATTCCCAAGAGTGTGAAAATTTCCCACGGAATCTAAGCTACAAATATATGTAAACGCACTAGCTGTCCACACCAGTTTTAAGGCCATCTCCATTATGTACAAGTTTTCGCCTCTTCTTCTTTTTTTTTTTTTTTTTACCATTTACCCCCCCCCCCCCCTTATTTCCCTGTAGAGTTTGTAGCACCTAAAACGAGAAGAGCATGTTCACTATCTGTAAATAGCTTAGTATCTGTCACCCATCTCTTTTTTTCAATCTATTCCATGTACCATCTATGACTTTCTATTTCACACAGTTTAAATTTAGTCTTACAACTGGCATTGGATTTCGCATTTGACTTGTGACTCCTATTCACTTTTCTGTGGGGACTTACATATTGCATGCCTTCTTCAATATGCCCCCCCCCCCCCTTGCCAAATTATCATCATTAAAATGATTCAGTAATTTTCATTATACACTCAGACCAAAGCCCAATGATCTCAGCTCATTCTCGTATCTGAAAAAACTTTCGTGAAGAGACGCTTAACTTTCGCGATATAACGCAAAAATTTCGCGTTCTTACGTGAAACACGAAACGTTGTCCCAACCCCCAATTTATTGATTAAATGCGTTCAATATCTAAAAAAGCACCATGAAATAATTTGTTCATTACAAAGAAGAATAACAATGGGCTAGCTTGTCCAGCTGTACTTTGTATTTTCAAATATGCATATCTATTGATATAATGTGACTGCTTTATTTAAGAATATCATCTTGATGACCTTTGATTCCATCGTACTTGAATTTTGGAGCACATTTTGTATTATTAATTGTGACATAGGAGAGGTCTTTTTAGACAATGAAATATGTTAAAACCAAACCAAAGGCTTATGAAATAACAAACTTATAAAACAGTAAGCGACACAAGTTGCTGTGATAATTCTATGGGGTTTTTCTCCCAAAGATGGCAGCAAGGGACATAACTTTTGAAACGTGTGGATTCTTCACTTTAAGGTTACTTATAAATGCATAAACATCAGTCTTCGTTCATTATACTAATCAGGGACTCCTGCTTCACATAACTATATCAATATAGAATATTTCGTGTTATAATGCGAAAATTACGCGTTTACTCTCAAAAGTTTCGCGTTTATCGAAACTTTTCGCGTTGTGACGCTAAAAAAAAAAAAAAAAAAAAAAAGCTACGAAAATGAGCTCAATGGGCATTTGTACAAACACACTAACTTTCATTTCTATAAAATAAATGGATTTTTTGGATAATAAATAAAAACCCATGAAGACGCCGTGTGACTTAGGAATGCAAGGTGTAAAATAAATCATATTACATTGAATATAGAGGTAAATAAGTCAGAAATTGTCATTTTGCCATATTTTTAACTCACCACAGTTGACGTTTATTTTGCCCTTCAGTGGGTGGACCTGCTCGTTGATGTACTGGCCACGAGCAGACGACCACTTACAGCAGAGGTAGCCTGCAGGATTATTCCAGGGGAAGCAAGTCTCTACGTACGGCTTGCAGTAGTTGTGTTTACACATGTTCACTGTGAAAGGAAAATATTCATACAGTTCAAGTTCTATAAAATCTGAATCTTTATCAAACCACTAGGTTTGGGCCTCGGAGAGAATTTAAGGGATCGTATTTGGTAGAAGATGTATTTAAATCAACTCTGTAAATTCAAATTAAAACAAACTTTAACCTGCACTATGTCAGGAAGCTTTCCTGTAAATATCAGCTCTTCTAACCCAGTGGTTCTTGAGAAGACGATTTTTAAATGACCCCATCTTATTTTTGCATTTTTGTAATTATCTCCCCTTTGAAAGGGGCATGGCCCTCTTCATTGAACAATCTCGAAAGCCCTTTACCCAAGGATGCTTTTGGTCAAGTTTGGATATAATTGGTCCGGTGGTTCTGGAGAAGAAGTCGAAAATGTAAAAAGTTTACAGACAGACGGACGGACGGACAACGGACAACAGGCGATCAGAAAAGCTCACTTGAACTTTCAGCTCAGGTGAGCTAAAAAGGTTTAAGTTTCTTGTTTTTCTTGAGAAGCTTTACTTTGATATGGACAGACAGACAGACAGATGGAATGTGCCCATCATGCTCTGCATATGATAAAATATTCTTATAAGGTTTGTACAAATCATGGAGGGTTACCACAGATCTATACAAGATAGCATGCATTCAGGGAAGAAGAGGTATATGGCAACAGCATTCACCTGAGCAGATAATGTATTTTCTCGTTAAAAAATTAAGATAAGTTTATAGCC
This sequence comes from Ostrea edulis, assembly GCF_947568905.1. Lineage (NCBI taxonomy): Eukaryota > Metazoa > Mollusca > Bivalvia > Ostreida > Ostreidae > Ostrea > Ostrea edulis. The sequence goes on along the minus strand of NC_079168.1, from coordinate 52,299,304 downwards.
CACTTAATTCCTGAGAGTTAAGGTGCGTGTTTTTTCAATCCCTGAGAGTTAAGGTGTGTGCTTATTCAATCCCTGAGAGTTAAGGTGTGTGCTTATTCAATCCCTGAGAGTTAAGGTGTGCGTTTATTCAATCCCTGAGAGTTAAGGTGTGTGCTTATTCGAATCTACATCACACGAGGATGCTAGCATATAAATTTGACAAAGTGTGACCTTCCCGTTCATGAAAAGATTTCTTTCCGTACATTCTTCTGGCAACACTTTGACCCTTGTGGCCCTGAGCATAGCAATCTTAGTGTGAAGAATCATGAATCTACACTATAGCCCTGAGCATAGCAATCTTAGTGTGAAGAAACATGAATCGACACTATATAAAGATGCTTGCATTTCATGATTCAGTTGTACGTTTGCGGTTCTTGAGAATGTATTTGTATGTAAATTCCATTTATCGTAGTCCCGCCATGACACCAATGGTAGTAGTGTGAACAAACTTATATCTACACTACCTGAAGGTGTTTGCATATCATTTGGCAAATTGTACCTTTCCCTTTAGTATACTAGTATTTTATGTAAAAGTTTGGACCTTTAATGTGGCCCTATCCTGTTCCCAGGGTTCATGGTATGAATATTACATAAGAAAACTTGTATATAAGTTTTGACTTTTTATGGTTCTGTGGTTCAACCGCACCCTATTTTCATTATTTCTAGGACATCATTATATACCTTGGTCTCGTCATTTGCCCAAACTTGTAAGTTTGATTGAAATCGACCCAGAGGATGGTATGAATTGTGAAAGAGAGGCAACCAGACCGGAAGTGACAACTCATTAATATTTCTAGATAAAAATGTGTACTTTATACATGTATTAATTATGATATCAATCGAGCTCCTGTGTCCTAGCTTAGTATGGTGATACAAATTATGAAATTCTCCTAATCAATATATCGTTTTAACATCCAATGTCAATTAAAGTGCCCCAAATAGTTTTTAAAAAAAACGGCTGAAAATTTTCAACTATGAAAATGAAGGAAATGTTTTGATTTCGATAGAGCAACATTCGTAGAATTAGAAAACACATACGGTAGCTCTTCAAAGAGGGATTTGTATTCTACACACATTCGAAAAAAATCCAGAGTAATTTTGGCAGTGAATTACGTTATTGCTTTAGATACTGTTCAAAATGTAAAAAATTTGTTATTCTAGTATTCAAAATGATGTTTCAAATATTCTTATTTGATAGATATATAATAACAATGGAATTAAAAACCAAAATGCAATTCAAAATTTGCTACATATATTCTAAAATAGTCCATATTTGATACACTTTATCATTAAAAAAGGAAAAAAATGGTTTATGGGGAAATGGTACTTTATTTCTTATTTGGATAGACTTACATACTAAAATTAACAATGAACTAGATATTATGTTTTCGTTTGTACACCTTTTAAAAAGATATTCAAAGGTTTCTGTATGTTAACATTCAAAGGAAACATTTATTTTCAGACATGAGAAAATGGTCGTATTTGTAACGTAATTCACAATCATCCATAAAATGCATACCCATGTTTTCTAATGATTTAAAAGTGACAATTCCACGAACTGGAATACGAAAAATAAAAGTATACTTATTACACTATCTTTGCAAATGATAACATAGATATATCTCTAAATTGTTATGATCGTTAAACATCAAATCAAATCACGTTTCGCACACCTTGTTAAATAATGGGCATAATCACCAGCGGTGTAGTCTGAAAAATCACTAAAATACTAGAAATAAGTCTGCATGATGAAACAGACAGGATAACGCGATTCACATATGAACTTGTAAGTGTTAATATGGAAGTAAACATTTTGAATAGGTACATTTTTCTTATCAAAACAAGATTTATTACAGTTCTTCAAAAAGATTCTGGACCTTTCTAGAACCTTTTCTAAGAATTTAAATATATCTTTACCGGCTCGTTAAGTGAGCAAAGAATGTCCCGTACTAGGAATTCAAATCTTATTTGAATGCTTTGGCCATCTAAATTACTTTTTCCCACCCAACGTATATTGTATGTGATATGATATTCTTGATAATCTTCGTCATATTCAAAGATTTTCCCAATATACCATTTATTTTCGTACATGGCAGCAACATAGCATCTCCTTGATAGAGCTCGCTTGCATTCACCGATTCATCAACAGTATGTTCTATTGCTGGCTCGTCCGTAGTACTGTTACTGTAGGTAGGAATGTCACTCTCAGTCAGTGACTTGATCAGAACTCATATTATAATCATCCTGTGGGAATCCGTGTTAGAATAGGTCCCCTGAGTACCCCCTTGCTTGTCGTAAGAGGCGACTAAATGGGGCGGACCTTTGGAAGACACCGTAAAACCCAAGACCTCGTGTCACAGCAGGTGTGGCACAATAAAGACCCCCTTGCTCAAAGGCCGTAAGCACCTGAGCATAGGCCTAAATTTTGCAGCCTTTCACCGGCAGTGGTGACGTCTCCATATGAGTGAGAGTATCTGGAGCAGGCCGTTAAAAGATAATACTATCAATTAATCAATCCTATGACTTATACATCCCTCAAACATGTCACAAAACTGTACCACTTTCCTGTCTACAAAACATAAGTCGCAGAAACATGATGCATCCCAAAAAAGCTATTCCACCACCTTCCAGTGGGATAATATGGTGCACCAAAATAACATAAACCCAAATAATTGATGATATCTTTAATTATTGGAAGATATCATAAATTCAATTATTGCGCGCATTAATTGAATTGATGTGCGCATCAAATCGATTATTTCTCTCATCAAATGAAGTGATGCACGCATCAAATAGATTATTGATCTCATCAAATGAAGTGATGCGCGCATCAAATCGATTATTGATCTCATCAAATGAAGTGATGCGCGGATCAAACCAATTATTGATCTCATCAAATGAAGTGATGCGCGCATCAAATCGATTATTGCTCTCATCAACTGAAGTGATGCGCGCATCAAATCGATTATTGATCTCATCAAATGAAGTGATGCGCGGATCAAACCAATTATTGATCTCATCAAATGAAGTGATGCGCGCATCAAATCGATTATTGCTCTCATCAACTAAAGTGATGTGCGCATCAAATCGATTATTGCTCTCATCAAATTAAGTGATGCGCGCATCAAATCGATTATTGATCTCATCAAATGATTTGATGTGCGCAGAGCATCAGCTCAGCAAGACTTATTCTAGTCATTATCTGATATTAAAATAGTATTTATAAGTATGTGAATTACGTTACACTATATACAAAGCTACACCAGTGGTAAACATAGAGTAAATCAATATTCTATTTTCATGATATCTTAGTATAACATACTTTATTCATTCTCAAAATAAAATTCTAATGAAATTACGAGGAATTAGATAGTTGCATTTGTTTGAATAAGCATACTAATGGTTAACATGATTGTTTATACCACTGCAGTAGTCCCCGCGTGTAAATTCCCTTTCTATAGGTCCCCGTATGACAGGCGGTGTCAATGATAAAGATCCTTAGTAATTTTGCTCTTAGAAAAGATTCTTTTACAGTATTGAATGAATTGATCATAACGTAATTCACTGTAACGTAGTTCATGGACTTGAATTTTATTTTAAGGCATTGCCTCTGTGTAACTTTTTATTAACATTAGTGTGGATATCAGTCAGGGTATTTGAAGTCTGTAGCATGCAAGAACTGTGTGAAAATTAGCGTAACGTAATTAACAATTAAATGCACATATAGAAAATTTTCGAAATCCGTTAAAGTTTTTTCACAAATGTTATCCTTTGCCTGTTAATCATTAAATCTTCCATATTCTAGTAACCACGTGATCAATTTTATTCATGTAATTTAACCGTATTTTCCTTATAACCTTAAATAAATTGTGACGTAATCCACTGCATGATATGAGACACTCGCAATTTTTTTGGGTAAAACTTTATTTTGGTAATTGTGGAGAAAATTATATGGAAAAATATCTATCCCTTTATTCTTCTAGAAAACATTATCTTGCCATCTTTCTTTGGACTTCTAGATTATTTTCTAATACCGTAATGCAACACAGTATCCCCATTTACTAACCAGCCACATCTTAATGTTTAATCGAACCCCCCAATACAATTTAAAATGTGTTTTTCTGTCATCGAAAAACGCTTGTGACAAGGAAAATGGGTTTTGGCGCACTTTAAGGTGGCTCACTACACCCAGAAATAGTTTCTCAAAGCAGTACAAATTGATTTAATTATGAAAGATATGATATACAATAAGCATATACTTCCAAAAAAGGCAAATAATATACAAATTTGGATAAAAACATGATTTTCAAAAAAAAAAAGAAAAAAAAAAAAATATTTCAACACATACATGTATGAACAAAAGACTGGTGGATTTGAACTCGAGATCTGCGGTTAACCAGCCCAATAGCAGTCGATCAATACAAATAATTTCACAAAAGATTTAAATCGCCATCTTGTGACGTGGTGTCATACAGAGTATAAGCTTTAGTGTAGTGAGCTACCTTAACTGACTTTGAATGTTTAAGAGAAGCTGTCAGTAATCATGGAGAACTTTTGGGAAAGTGTAAAAAAAAATTTTTTGAAAAATTCTACAATTTTATGCAGTGTTATTGATAAAATCATTCAAAACGCATATGTGAGTCACTTAAACTCAAATAACACAGAGTTATTGATCACTTTGTTGTTACCATGGTAACAAGGACAAAGTCCTTCAAAAAAAGTGAAATATACCTCTTTAAAGTCCAAAATAAATACAATTAAGATAATAAGATGCATAGTTTTTTAGTTTAAGGTAAATGGAAAAGGCTTATATAAAAATTTGTCGAAATAAGAAATTTAAATATCTTAGCAAAAAATGGTTGCCATGTCAACCAACATACCTTGCATTGTATACAGACAAAAATTCAATAAAACAATAGATTTTTTAGCTAACTTTTTTCAGAAACGCAACACAATCATGCAAGGTCTTTCATATAGAAAGAAATAACAAATGTTAGATGTTTATTCAAAAAATTAAAATCAATTAAACAACTTTTAGTTTTTTGTTACTGACCTGACCAAAAACATCATTTTTTTTTTCTTTCCATGTTCAGCTACATTTTCGAAAATCTATCTAATTACAAGGCTAATGATCTAATTTAGGTCAAGAACATTTGCCTTCTGGGTAAATCAATTACTTTCTAATGACATGCTAAATTCCATTAAACCTTGGAAATGACCTTGTCCTACAATCTCAAGGTCACATACATTAACCAATGACCTTCATATTTAATCAGTTGACCTAAACTGCATTTGGATTTAATTTTAACATGAATATATCTTTATCTACTAACGAACCTGTGTATTTTTTCTTAAAATAACATATTGCTGTGGTTTATATCTATTATGAGAGAGAGAGAGAGAGAGAGAGAGAGAGAGATATTCCCACATATATTAATTAAGTTTGTTTGATGGATGCTTGCAGTGCATTATTATCAATTATAACTTCCGTATGATCAGGAAGATAAATTGAATAGAGCTCGGCAAAGAATATGAGATGCTGAGCAATATTGTATGTATATAGAAGGACTTAAAATCACCTTTTTAATACAACTGTTAAGCTGTTTAATCGCGTTTTTTATTACATGCACTTTAGATCGTTGTGTATAACTTTATTCCGATGACTGTCACAGTTAAGTTACTCCCCTTTACGTGTACGGCGTGCCGTAAACACCACAAAATATCGATGGTTTACTAAAATATTTAAGTCTAAATTTTAAATATTTCCCATTGTCTGATTTTGTCCAATTTTTTGTATGTTGTTAATCACGCTTTTGTTTATTAAATTCCGTCGAGTTTGTTTCTGTTGCAATTACTTTGAGGTGATTTGCTAGATTGACTAGACTATATATGCAAAGTTGATATAGAATAAAGAAATATCAGGAAATAGATATAAATCTCAGGGAAGTTAAATGAATCACAATCACAAGATTATATTTTCAAAACTTAATTGTAGATAAACACAATGCTAATTTATGAATAATACTCTTAAAAAGTATCAACTATGGGAAAATGTACATAGCAAGGTTATAGAACATAATTAAAATCACCAGGTTCGTTACGTTTACTATTGGGGGGGGGGGGGGGGGTATTCCATTTGATACATACATGTAAGATGTTGGAATGTAGGCCTCAAGTATTTCTATATCGAAATCTCTATGAAGTGTATTGTTTTATTACATTTAAAATATGGATGTGGTCTGATACATGCATGTAAGATGTTGGAATGTAGGCCTCAAGTATTTATATCGAAATCTCTATGAAGTGTATTGTTTTATTACATTTAAAATATGGATGTGGTCTAAAATATATGAATTACAGAATTTGTAATTGAAAAACGTGTGTGCTATACTCATAGCCTAATGATATAGGAAAGGGACAAAATAGAATTAATGTCAGCCATGCTGCATTTCAGAGAAAATAATGTCTGAAAAGAAGTCATAAATGCTCTTTTTTACCTTAATTTATGACTTATTTTTAAGAATAAGCAAGAAAATACACATTTTTTCAATCACAAGTACAATAATGTAAGTGCTTTCTTGACTTTCCATTCACTGTACATGGTTTTATTAGAAATATTTGTGAAAAGATTAAAAACTCAACATCTAATGATTTAACTGTGGGTACGGTCCGTTGCCATGGAAACAAGATGCATGGTGCCAGTAATTTTCACTTTTTTAACATTTACTATCACCATACACAAAAGTGTGAGAGTTTCGTTCAGATTTGTGATTTTTGCACTTTCCACTATTTTAAAGACAATTCTCAATGGTTACTGACAGCTTCTGTAAAAATTACATGCTGTAATCTGCTAGAGGTTGTGTTTATAGTGTAATCTACATGTGACATTGTGTTCGAACACAAATTGTATTCTACCAACGACCTAAACATAAACAGATAAAGGAGTTTAGAAACCATGCAAAACGTGTACATGCATACATTGTACTTAATAGATCGAGAAAGAGTGCAAACCATCTAAGGGTAATGTGTTGTGTGTGTGTGTGTGTGTGTGTGTGTGTGTGTGTGTGTGTGTGTGTGTGTGAGAGAGAGAGAGAGAGAGAGAGAGAGAGAGAGAGAGAGAGAGATGGTCGAGTTGATTCATGCATTGAAATAGACTTAAATATAGAATAAGACTTTGTGGTCGATTTTCCATGATGCAATTAAAAATGATTCCGTCGATTTACTTAGCTACTAGCTAGTGCCACATGGTATAATACCCCCTACCCCAATAATACCCTTGTCCTTGTGCATTCAAGGACTTCTTTATTGATTTCGACTTAATTACTAACAATGAATACTAATAATGATTATCGATAGAAAGTATTTGTAACATACCTTGTGCCGAAATAGATGATGCACACACGACAATAACGACAAGGACAATGTTTACGATATTCTTCATCTTAAAGGTGAGAACGCCGGCATCCATAGGTCAACTTTACAATGTGCGCATGCTTGTGTGTGTATTGATTTTTCTTGAAACTGCTTATGGCCGTAAGTTCAAGAAAGGCGCATGAATTAAATGTTATAGCGGCAATGGACCGGCACAACGCGGGGAGATTAATCCTAGCATTTCAATTGAATTTAAATCTGCTTAAAAGTAGGCAGTCTGTATGGTCGATAATTACGCTCCCAGAGAGAGAGAGAGAGAGAGAGAGAGAGAGAGAGAGAGAGATAGAGAGAGATTGTGTGTGTGTGTGTGTGTGTGTGTGTGTGTGTGTGTGTGTGTGTGTGTGTGTGAGAGAGAGAGAGAGAGAGAGAGAGAGAGAGAGAGAGAGAGAGAGAGAGAGAGAGAGAGAGAATGGAATTATGTAAAAAATAATTCTGCAATGATTGTTACCTTCATCGCCCGATGACACAAAAAAGAAAGACATTTCATTGTTTATATTTATATTTTTTGTATTGTTTTAAAATATAAATTAGATTTAAGTTCTAAAATATTATATGGTTGACCCATTTGTTACGTGTGTAGTAGTCAGCCGGATTCGATCGCCGGTGGCCAGGTAGCTCAGTTGGTAGAGTACCTGACTAGAAATTCAGGGGGCCCGGGTTCAAACCCCGGTCTGGTCCGTTGCAAGAGTTTTAAGGAAGAATTCTTGTCATAATTCAATCAAATTACCATATATACTCGTATTTCCTCCAGTTATGTAAGTTGTACTAGTGGGTCGCGGAGCCACCCTACCCTCCCTTGCTTACAGTTTTTCATTTTGTAAGTTGGGGTTTGAGTTCAGTGGAATTATCAGTAAAGAAGATCCCTGTCTCCAGTTGAAAAAACTAACAGCAAGAGAGGATTTTCAAAACTATGGGAATAAGCTTTAATTGGCAACAAATTACAGAAAATTGCCGACTTCCGTTCCTACCCTTTCTTGAAGCAATTCTATCTCTATTCTTTCTCTTTTTGTACAGAATGTAATTGATCCGATACCCCTACTTTATCTGATGCCATTGTGTTATCCCCCCCCCCCCCCCCACCAAGCTTACAAAACGCATACGACTTTCTCAAATCTCATTTCATATAGTGCTGGCTAATAATAATAAAGTTTGATTACACGATCAATAATCAGAAATTTTCATGATATTCAATTTCAATTTTTTCAATTTATTTATTCATTGATTCACCAAACATGTTGGCGTACAATCCTATTACACAATATGAAAATGATAATAAACTAAATACTAACCGTCCATATACATGTCTGCAAGTTAAAAAAAAAATTATGTCGCAGCCAGTAACACACACACACACACACACACACACACACACACATATATAGACTAACAACCACCCGAAGAACATGCAAATACAACTGGTATTTTGATGTCCCCAGTCATGAAATGGGCTAATTCGAATGTTATGCTGCAGATTTCATTATTTTTTATATACATACATGTATTACCATTTACTACATAGATCTGTGTTAATAATTTTACACGTCTCGTTCTGAAATTATCTGCAATGCGTTGTCCCTCAGATTTGTGTCTTTCTAGTTACGCAAACAGAAATACGAGGAATAGAAATATGATCAATGCATTATCCAAATGATATTTTGACAAATTGAGGTGTAGGCAAAATGTGAGTCTTGTGCAAATTTTGCGTTCATTTTTTAAATGATTTTTTTTTTTTTTTTGGGGTGGGTGGGTGGGTGGGTTGGTTGTTTTTTTGTTTGTTTTTTTTGTTTTGGTGTGTGTGTAAAGAAAGAGTTACAGGTGATTGGGAAATTTATTCCAATGCACAATCCGGGAGTTTACATCCCATATTCATTTTGTTCATTACCTTCTACTTTCCTTTTCCGGTAAATTGTTGTAAACATGGTGGGTTGTGCTAATTCTTCACGATAAATCTGTTGTAATCTTCTTCTGACGAGCATACATTGATATGCTGAGTTATTCTTTGGAAACATGAATAAATATCATTTGGAATAAAGTCTGTTTAAACTGTAGATTATCTATTATATTGAGAAAAAAGTAGTTTTAAACTATTTGGTGGCAATGTGATAATGTTGAACTTTAGTGTCGTATGTTGTAAATTTAGGAAATATACAGTGTTAATTAATGGTTTTTTGTCTCAGAAACGCTGAATGTTTCCTAATCAATTTTCATGATAATTGAAGATGAGAGCAAATCGCGCTACGTACTGTACCTATTTATAGTTATTATCTATAGGCTATAAATTAATACAGGGATATTGTTTTTTTTTCATGTTAGCTCACAGTTGAACAATAGAATATAGGTCCTTATAATCTCCGTAGACTTCCAAATGTCCCCCCCCCCCCCCCCGAAAGATAAGGACTGGAAAATCTATTTGATTTTCAACTTGAGTTCACATAAAAATTGTTTAAACACTTGCCACTAGGGCTCTGTAGCTGGTATATGAACTAAATCGAAGAGACAATTGCCAGTCAATCCCAATCCCAGCAGACTTGAGAAAATGTAATACATATTTTAGTCCAAGCCCTATTTTACTGGCCTCTTGACCATTGGTTAATTTCGAAGAATGTTAAGGTGTGTTTTAGAATGTATTAATCTATAATTAGTATAACATTCTTGTTGTTGCATTTTTTACTTGTCTATGACACGATGAATAACATGGTTTTATGTAATGTGTTTCTAGGCAGAAATAGACGAGAAAGAATTGGCTGAGAAGAAGAAGAAGCGTACTTTCAGAAAGTATGCTTACAGAGGGGTTGATCTTGACCAACTGTTGGACATGTCCAAGTAAGTTTTGAAAGATGAAGAAAGTGTAATATACTTTAAAATAAGAGGCTCAGGGTTATGGTATTGCAGATTTCAATAGCTAAAATTTAATATCTACCCTGCAAATATTATGAACATATTGATTCATCAGCTGTTTTCAGCATTCTAAAAGCCTCTGAGAGATTGCGGAAAAGCAAAAACATGTCTGTGTAGAAAATGGCCGTCCAGTTTATGAAGACTGTGATCAATGGCGATTTAAAGATATCGTTATTGGTAACGAAACTTGGATTTATTTTTTTAAACCCAAACTGAATGCAACAAGGTTTGGATCGGAGAAACTGACCAAAGGCGCAAGAAGATGAAAGTGAAAGTACATATGAAGTTGATTCTGGTCGTCCCCTCGCCCCTGTTAAAATCGGAATACTCTGATCAAAATGATTTCATCTAGAATGTGGAACATTTTATTAGTATGATAGCAAAGTGGTTGACAGATTGAAGCAAATCAATTTAACACAGACATTTATATGACTTGGTCATATTTCCTATAGACAAGTTGGTCTTTGACGTTTCGATCGATATAGACCTACGAGAATTTCTATAGACAATGTCTGTTGGTCCACTGTTAATTTCACATACTGCCTTAATTTTGTTTTATGGCTTTTTCGGTGGAAATTTGAATTTAACATCATGGTCCTTTTAACTAGGGGTGTGTATTGCTCAAGATTTTCTGATACGATACAATAATTTTTGATGCGATATCCGATATATTGGATTCACAATGTAGTTAAACATTTTCTGAAGTAAAATATCAAAATAAAAAAAAATGAAGTGGTTTAATGTCTATTATATATTGATCGATTTTGTTTTTATGGCTGGCGTGGGACTTTTTGGCTGGCTTGATGACGATTTTATGATGTCGTTGGAGATGGACCATCATATTTGTTGTTCCACCGGACGTTGCAACATTTTCAAAACGCAAATTACATTCAGCATTCTTGTGTTCTTTCTTTTTAAAATATTCCCAAACTTTACTCGTGTTCCTGTTAGAGGCCATTTTTGAATTATGAACTTCGATCCCGACTATTAAAAGGGCTATTTTTAAACCTGACATTATATCGTATCGTCGAAACACCATATCGTATATCACTGGACAGGCGTATACCGGTACATTTCGATATATTGATTCGCCCTTACTATTGACCAATTAACACCTACAGTAGCAATACAGTCATGTAAAATTCATTTTTAAACACTTGAAAATTCTCTTAATCTGAATTTCCTCCACTTTCCTTTTAAGGTGATATGCATGATAAACTTTTTCCACTTACTAAATTGACTTCAGAGTTACTGGATAAGGATTATGGGTATTTCATTCATACTCTATTGAATTTGGGTCATAGTTTTAAAATGCTTGTAGACACTCTACAAGCCACATTTTTTTTTTGCTTGATTGATTTGATATTTCACATGTAGCTTTGTTATGAAGACAGGAAGAACCTTCTTGATTTTGGGATCCAAAGGTCAGGGTCATTACAGGATTTCATAGAAAAAGGTTGTAGATACTCATTACAGGGAGGATATCCCCCCCACCCCCTTGCAGAACTCTTGTTCAGGATTATTTTTTTATATATACAAGGTCTGTACTTTATTTTTTACCAGTGAGCAGTTGATGGAGCTTTTCCCCTGCAGAGCCAGACGTAGGATATCCCATGGTCTGAAGCGCAAGCCCCTCGGCCTCATTAAACGTCTACGTAAGGCCAAGAAAGAAGCAGGTCCTCTTGAAAAGCCAGAGGTAACTTGGGACTGGATACTTGTATTAAGTCATAAAACAGTATTGTCCAAAACTCACTGGTCTGAAGACCAAGGCTAATGAACTTGCATGTATAGACAATGACTGGTAAATTTCAAGCATATATGTTGTATATGAAAAAGGGCATGTAAATTCTTGACTGGGACAATGAATGTTTGACTCATTGATTCTACTTGCCAGTTTTCTAAGAAGACTGTTGGAAGATAAATATATGCTTCTAAGATGGAGTTTGAATGTTAATTTGTGAAAAATAAGTGTAGTATAGAGTCATTGACAGAATAGAAATAAAAGAATGAGTACTATCAGATTGACCTAGAACAGTCTTAATACAATGTTGTAATTTGATTGTTAGCATAGGTTTCAAAGAGCATCATTGTGTTCCGTAATTTAGCTTCAGACAATGATTTATCTTATTTGTTTACAGGTAGTGAAAACTCACTTGCGTAACATGATTATTGTCCCAGAAATGATCGGAAGCATCATTGGAGTTTACAATGGCAAGACTTTCAATCAGGTGGAAATCAAGGTACTGCTGCATATTTGTAAACGATACTCTATATTCTTCATATGTTGTATTTACTGTATATACTTGCCTATAAATGAGATATTTTTGGAGTCAAGGTTTGGTCCAAAACTTGATGTCTGATTTAAAAGTGCATTCTGATGCCAAGGAAATTTTTTCCCATCCATAAAATGTGGTCAAAATTAAAACAATGTTCCAAAAATACAATAAATGGGAAACATTTCAGTACAAGTAGACAGGGTTTATCACCTGATGTCATTGTTAAATTACAGATAGATTAAAGTGAAATGGACATTAAATTCTATACAGAATATTAAATTGATCGGACTTTGTTCAGGGCTTGAAACTAACTTTTTATGTCACCAGTCCAGCCGGACTGATAGGGTATGATTTCAACCAGTCCGCAGAAAAATTTACCAGTCCACCAGAGTTTTTCACTAATAAACAACGTATTTCGTTCATGTTATTGAAATAAAATAACGGAGTTTAACTCAATATGCCTCAGACAATATTGTAACACTTATGTGAGATTTATATTTAGTACTAATCTGGTTTGTCTGATATCTACAGAGGAATGCCAAATGTGCATTTAAGATTCCATTAGTATGTTTTCCAAAATGACGATTTAGAAAATTGACCAGTCCCATTGGACTGACTAAAACAAATGTCAGTCAGTCCGCCAGACTTTTAACCAGTCACAGACTGACGAGCATATGTTAATTTCGAGCCCTGTTGTTGTGGGTCAGTGTCAGAAAAAATACAAGTGACTTGTAAGCAGTCCATATCTCCAACTTCAATCTCTCGAATAGCTAAGCAAATTTACCCTTTGATTTCTCAAAGTTCTTGATCTCTTGAAATGGAATTTGGGTCCTGCAATACGTATTTTATTGTTTTTTGCTACCATGGTGGTAGTGTATACATGCCACCAATGAAGCATATAGATATTTCTGCTTGGACCATACCTGGATAAATATGAGTGCCTAGAGCTAGCATGGCTGTGTTTATATAGGTGACACAATTTTGGGGTAAATAATTAATTGTACAAATTTAACAATAACCAGAGATAGCTCTATGATGCTGTTTGTTTTGACAATGAGACAGTAGTTTTAAAGAACATAATTTTGAGACATGCCCATGAAAAAATAGGAAGGAAAATGTGTCTAAACAATCCCAGGATGTGATAACTTCCACTTAATGTAAAATTTTAACTTTTGAATTCTAGATTTAATTAGTACCTGCGATCTCTTGAACTCTTCATCTCTCAAAAGTTATCAAGAGTCACCTATAATTGTCGGAGAATATACGGGAAAACTTATCTATAGTAACGGGACTGTTTCCATGTGGGTATGGGAGTGTAATGCTGAGAATGTAGACACTCTACAGGCCACATTTTTTTGCTCAATTGAGTTGATACTGCACATGTAGCTTTGTTATCAAGAGAAGAACCCAATTGATTTTTGGGTCCAATGGTCAAGGTCACTACAGGACTCCATTGTAAAAGCTTGTAGACACTTATTGCATCACTTTGCGGAACTCTCTGTCAAGATTTATCTTGTTTTTCAGCCTGAGATGATTGGCCACTACCTTGGAGAGTTCAGTATAACATACAAACCTGTAAAGCATGGTCGTCCAGGTATTGGTGCCACACACAGCTCCAGATTTATACCTCTGAAGTAAACTCGAATCAATAAAAAAAATGATGTATGTTGGTGTTTTTTCTTTCTTCAGTCAGGTTGTTGCTCTAATTATAGACAGTTATACATTGTTCCTCTGTCTGGGAAGACTTGTAGTTTGGATGTCCTCAAGTTGTGAGAACTCTACTGTAATCACTATCTGTCAGCACATTCATGTAATGCAGTATCCAGTCATTTTATGCCCCAAACTCAAAGATTCAGAGAGCATGCAAGTTATCAGCTCACCTTAGCTGAAAGTTTGTGTTTTATCAAGCTTTTAGTTAATGAAATGCACTACTGTAGTCTTATTATGAAGTGATATTGATTGTGAATTCTTAATAGTTCGCTCGCGTCGCTTTGCAACGCGACGAGCTCGCTCCAATGATTACGCAATTGAGTCGTGGTTTGCTCTTCATCAGCTGAAAAATGATGGGGAATACCCGTAATGCCTCTGGAAAAATGTCGCAGTCACTGCGGTATACTTCATTGACAACCCTGTCATTAAAATAATTAGATTGTTTAGAATGTACAATTAACGTTTTTAAATTCCAGACAAGCTTTCTCATAGCTTCAAACGTTTTGTTTTTGCTTGGTTTGAGAGAAGAAAAAACATTTCAGCTAATATGACGTCACAATTTGTAACTGTTTACACCAAGCGTGTTATATTTCCCACGTTAAATGAAGAGGCGGATAAAAGTCGTGTTGCAAGATGTTGATGGGCTTCGGTCGTCTCAACGGTCACACCGTACTAAATATTATAAAAAAGCATTAAAGTGGGTCATGGTGCACAAATCTATTTGGCATGTGAACTGATAATGTATTTCTCCAAGGGGGAGGATGTGACAAAATGTCGGTGCAAGATGAGAACAAAGTCCAGGAAACTATATGACCCTACTTTTAGCTCTAAAGTAGGTCATGGTGCACCATTAAGATAAAATGTGAATTGATTACATATTTTCTCTAGAGAGGGAGGTTGTGACAAAAGATGTGTGAACTTGGTGAACAATAAGCCTATTTATGATTGGGCACCGGTCGCGAATCAGGAGTGTAAAATCCGCTTTGACGGGTACTGAGTTACAATAGACACAGTACCATACTAAAACGATGTCCAAAATATTTAGAATTAACAACAAATGTATAGATCATACTTCAAAGAAGGATATTTAAAATCATCATCAGAATTTGTTTCGCAGACAGCATCATGTATATCGGACATTAAGCGGTTTTTAACACGCACATAATTACACTGATGCCTGGAGTACCTAAGGTACTAAATGACACTGCATATATGCTCGCAACATCCAACTGTATTGAGCTCTGCATTTCCGTTGACATATTAACTGATGTGAATGCAAAACCACATGTTTTGCATTGTAAATCAGATGTGGAATAGCATTTTCTGCATGGTGCAGTGTTGCATGTAATTCTTTGATTTGGATTAAGTTTTTCCCCAACTAATGTTTTGAACAGCATTTACAACCTACTGCTACTAATATACCGAATATAATAACTTAGGCATCAGTTCTTGCCTCTGTTGGTACAACTCTGAGGCCATTTTTACAGTTACAGAACGCACATTTGTGGTTAGATTTCCCAGCAAATACAAATGAGACAGAAACGGACACTTGATTTGCTTGTGTTTTTGTACTGAACTGTACTGTGCCTTTTAGACAGTCTACACTGGTTGCATATTTGGTTTTGTCATGATCTCTTCAAGTAACTTCCTAACCATTGTTGAAATAGTTCTCTTTAACTTTCCTTTAAGGAGGTATGCAACACCAGAGAAATTTGATGTAGATGAAAAGTGGAGGATATGTACAATATTTTGAAGTTGAAAATTTTCAAATTTACTTTATTTTGTCAAAAAATACAGTTTAGTAGAAGGTAATCTTAAAAAAATTTAAACCCCTGCTGGACTCTAACCTTCGACCTACAGTTCAGCAGTTGGTATTCTAACCTACTGAGCTACTCGGCTAGGTATTTAAATGGAAACGGAAGTCAAATATTGCTGATATCGATTTTTTCATCCATGTTTTTAAAGAAATTCAGCCATTATGACGATGTAGAGTACTGCCTTGAGTTGTCATTTACATAAAACATCCATACTTCACAGGAGGCCCCATGCTTGTTCACATTTATTCAATAGATGGTTGTTGGAATCAATTACTTGTGATTGTCATTAAGACTGCTACGAGTAAAACTTAGCATAAAATGCCAGAGACAAATAATAATTATGGGAAGTCTAATAATTCGTAAGGAAAAATCGGTATTCGAACCACAGATATGCAATCTGGGCCTGTCCAAAACTTCAGCGAGACCTCCGCTATACCACCTCGGCTATCCATCCCATGAAGAATATTCGAATTTCAGGCATGTAAAGTCACCTGACATGGACATAGAAATTTTCTTCATTATACGACAAATGTTATACACAAGAAGTAAGTTTTTTATTATAGAGTGGGTCAAGTCTCCATACTTTTATTTACAAAACATTTTACACCTGAACATGTACTAACATAATTTAATCAGTTCACAATGGAGACTTTGCCCACTTCATATGCAAATCTGCTTGGAGAAATCAAATTTACTGTTATTTTGTGTGTTTTTCGCATATATGTGATTTTAAATAGGATTTTTTCCATGTTCCTTTGGAACGGGCACATCGAAAAAGCATTTTTGGAAACTATGGAATGATAGTTGTAACCAGAATGCAAGCTTTTCTTTTTCATGACAGTTTCAATTTTAACTTCTGATATTTGTCCTTCTGTGGGTTCTCGGGCTCAATAAAGTTGCCCATCTTCTTTCAGGGCAATACCTGTATCCATAATGAAATCTACTCCAAACGTAGGTCATGTGCACCAATCTTGCTGAAATGCTAACTGAACTTACATTCCTCCTAGAGGAAGATGGTGACCAATTTTCAAGGCAATATCTATTTGTAACTGAAAACTTTTTGACCTACTTATAGCCCTAAAGTAGGGTTGGGGTTAGTCTGGTAAAACAGTTCAAAAGAAACTATTAAGGAAATAATGTGAGTCGATGTGCCCATGCTCGCTTCACAGCATAAGGATATCGAATTCCACATACAGTTCATTATCTCAAATCAATATCATGGATGTCAAAGAGAGTTGGAAGTCCAAATGCATTTCCTTTAAGTATTTTAACCTCAATATCTAAAACCTTTGGATATCTCGTAAGTTTTTTCTCATCCCCCTTATTCGTTAAAACAGGTAGTGACAGTTCCATCGCCAAACGCTCGTCATCAGATGTGAATGTCACGGGTCCTCGTAGATGACCTTAAAAACGGATGTCCCATGTCACAGTAGGTGTGGCACGCTAAAGAACCCTTGCTGCTCAATGGTTGTAAGCGCCGACCATAGGCCTAAATTTGAAGCCCTTCGCCGGTCTTGGTGACGTCTCAATATGAGTGAAAAATTCTCTCTCTCTCTCTCGATCGAGAGACGTTAAACAAGATACAATCAATCAATTCTCGACCTCATCGAGTTCAATATATTGAGGTTTGACTGTATCTCAATAAGAAAGAAAATGTGGAGTCTAGGCATCAAGCAAATTAACAATTTACAGTTTGAATCCGATTACACACATCAAATAATATATCCATTGGTCATGCTTGATGTATGGCACTATGACCTCCATTATTTGTAAAAAGAAACATCTGCTTATTTCCTTCCATTCTGCAAAGAATGGCATAGACTAGATTATGATGTCATGGACACAAAATGCATTGGTGAGAGATAATTGATGAAAATCTTTTCCCACTCTGTATTCCTAAAAGTTACAATGTTTGACATATTTTTAATCTTGTTGCTTGTCAAAATGGGTCAAAAACTAAAATGTACTCAGCCAATTTGTGGGAACAGCCATACCTTGCTCTCAGGTTATGGTTAGTAATGAAAGAAGGGACTGACAAGATCTTTTGAAAACTAAGTAAACCTTGGTGCACACTGGTCATCAAAGAGAAACAAGCAAATTCAAGCAATAACAGTTTTAATCGCACATCTTGTAGTGCAACAACAAAGTAAACATTTGCCACACACATCTATATGTCACTGATTTTCTGCACATGTCCATCTGCAGAACCAACATATAAGGTACATAAAATAGGTATTTTTTTGTGAAAATTAGATCATTGTTTTTCCTGTCTCTTAAATTTTACTAGATTGAATAGCTTCTGAAAGGGAACATCCTGGGGTTCCCCTAAAGTGCCTCTTTTCTTTGGGTTGAAGTAATTACGGCGATACCATGTCTGAGTAACTTTCATCCTCTTGATTTTTTTCTGTAACTGGAGAAAAGCATACAAAAGGGCTTCTGCTGTCGGTGGACAACCTGAAATATTAAAAACTCTAAAGTCAAGTTTGTGTGAAAGCGTTCTACAATATAATAGAACATGGGGAGAAAGACCATTACTGATAAAATCCATTCCCAGTCACAAAATTTTCTTGTGATGCAAGCCCATAGTATAAACTGATGTCATTAATGCTTTCAAAACTTGTCAACTTTTGTTGTGTCCATCATCCTAAAGACCAATTTTTCGAACATTACTAATTGAATTGTGATATTCTCTACAGTAAAAGTTTACTTTGATTAGTATTCAGTATGATCCATTTTAAAAACTACTAAAGTTTATTACATTGTTTTTGTAGATCATGATGAGAGTTATCTCCCCATCACAGTAATATTTTAAAGGTTAAATATCTTGTGTCTAACCCAATACATGTACTTTATAGTACTGGCATTCTCTCCAGTTTTTAACTTGACAATCCATTAGTACATCGTTTATATAAAAAGCATGATGATCAGAGAAAACAAGGAAGGATATGACAAGGATGAGGCATCTTAGCTTACAATGGGTTTACATTCTGCTCCTCTCCGTTAGGAATTCTGTTGACCATTATGAAATTAAAATCAAACAAGAGGTACTGTGAGCAATGCTCACTAAGAATACCCCCCGCTTACCCCAATCTCCCAAAGGGTGTTGTTAATAGGTATAAATTACCTCTTTCCTGAGTGTAAAAATATGGTATGCCTTTGTAGAAGAAAATGGAAGATATAGTCCAAACACAAATCCATGGCATAAACCTATAATTTTGACCTTCAGACCAAAGGTCAAGGTCACAAAGAGGTCATGAATGTACATGACACATAGTCTCATGGTGATACACCCATGTCTTATGGTATGACTATGTCAAAACCCTATAATCAATTTTGACCTTGAGGTCAAAGTTCAAGGTCATATAGAGGTCATGAAGGTACCCGACACATCGTCTCATGGTGATACACTCATGTGTCAAATATGGTATGCCTATGTCAAAGAACAAAGAAGTCATGGCCCTGACACGAATCCATTGTAAAAACCTGTAATTTTGACATTGAGGTCAAGGTCATGAAGGTACATGACACATCATCTCATGGTGATACACTCGTGTGTCAAATATGGTATGCCTATGTCAAAGAACAAAGAAGTTATGGCCCGGACACGAATCCATTGTATAAAAACCCTTTAATTTTGACCTTGAGGTCAAGGTCATATAGAGGTCATGAAGGTACTCGACACATCGTCTCATGATGATCCACCTTTGTGCCAAATATGGTATGCCTAAGTCAAAGAACAAAGAAGTTCTGGCCCGGACACGAATCTGCACAGACAGACGGACGGACGGACAGAGTGATTCCTATATACCCCCCAGAACTTTGTTTGGGGGTGGGGTGGGGGGGTGGGAGGGGTGGGGGTGGGGGGGTGTATAAATATCCCTTTCAGCGGATTTCTTTCTTAAGGATGTATGCTACACCAGAGAAATTTGATGTAGATGAAAAGTGGAGGATATGTACAACAATATTTTGAAGTTGAAAATTTTCAAATTTATTTTATTTTGTCAAAAAATACAGTTTTAGCAGAAGGTAATCTGAAAAAAATTTAAAAACCCCAGCTGGACTCGAACCTGCGACCTACAGTTCAGCAGTCAGTATTCTAACCTACTGAGCTACTCGGCTAGGTATTTAAATGGAAAAAGAAAAGTGAAATATTGCTGATATCGATTTTTTCATCCATGTTTTTAAAGGAAGTCAGCCATTATGACGATGTAGAGTACCACCTTAAAATTATTTATTTCATCAAGAATGTAATCTGAATCTTGATTTAATTTAGGTCCTGTAGACGTATTTCCCATGACTACTAGTCAACCAATTGCAAATTGAACAAGAGTTCAAGAATTACAAACATTTCTGTGCATGGGTAGTTAAGAACAAAATCTATTCTTTTTCTTTATACTCTGTGTATAATTCAAAATGTTATATCTTCCTAAACTACTGGTACTTAAATGAGAAATAAATTGGACAGTACTAGGTATGGGATTGCAGCAGAACAATGTAAAAGAGCTGCATTGATGAAAAGTTTGGTCTTATAACCACATCCCTTTTTAGTAAAATACATACATGTACCACCATTACATGTGCATATGTTAATAATAATGCATTTCTGAACTTCTAAATGAAATGTTCCAAAGACATTTGAATCTACACTACACGATTTGTCATTTCTGGCCAAATCATGTTATAAAAACAAGAATATTCTTATAAATTCTTTATCCCTATTTCCGTGGGGGTGCAGTTATTTGTATGAAATGAGCTCACTGACACAATAGTTTCAGGGATAGGCAGTAACTTCACATCTGGCAAGTGAACCTAATTTTTGACTTAATGCCCAAATTCATATACCCACTACGAACCTGATTTATTACTTGCCTTTGGGAAAGTGAACCTAAATTTTGACTTGCTAAATTTCAAATATTAGTTATCTGAAGATAAGAAAGAATATTACTTAAAATTTATCATACTGTATTATGATTTGGTTCAACATGAATAACCCAAGAACAGTACAGTGAAACAACAAGAAACAAATAGGTTCAGAAGAGTAGTGCATGACATTTCAGACTGTATAACAGTATGCAGTACTGAAAATTGAGGACAAAAGGTTTTTTTTTTGGGGGGGGGGGGGGGGGGGGTGCAACATCGTCCATGGGACCTGCACATTAAATCTGTAAAGCAACCTCGCATTATGTCTTGGACAGGAAAAATGTGAACGAATACTATCTATTTTGTATGTTGAATTGCCAGTCATAAATGAATGAAATAACAATGCATTAGTAATTGTTTTCAATTTTTGACAGATGGTATGGTACACACCATATTGTTATCTGTGTCAATCAGCCCCCAAAACTCTTACTATCCAGTCTGAACACCCCCTCCCCCCAAGTCCTTTTCAAATCATATTTTTATTTATTTTCATGATGACTTTTCCTTGTTTCTATTCGTTTCCCCCCAAAATAAGCACTGGTAAAACAGAAGACTGAGAAGTAATGCTTCCTTCGTTTAAAGCTGCCATGAAACCAAAATCAGGTTAAGTCGTATATCAGAGTCGATTATATTTGGTACGACTTAATCACTTAGGTAGAAATGCTACCAAGAATTTTTTAAAACAGAAACGCGTGACTTAATCATGAAATAAAAAAAATAGAATTTAGACTTTTATGTCAGATATCATATTTTTAACTGAAATATTGAATAGCCCAATTGGACAAGTATATCTAGAGTTCTACTCATCTGAACTGAAACTTGCCATTTATTGTTGGGTAAACTGACAACCATTAATATTGATCCCTGTGGTTCTGGAGAAAATGTCAAAACTGTGTAAATCAGCAGTAAGTGACACAAGCCATGGACACACAAATGGAAAAATTCATTTATGTTCTGGAATAATTAACTACTCGCTGGGTTTTGAGAAAATAAAACTTACCAGGTACATATATGTCTACCGGAACAATTCTGTCACAGCCCCTGACAACTGAGTATGAGTAATGATAATATCCTCCTCCATTGGCACAGCTTCCCATAGAGATCACCCAGCGGGGATCTGGCATCTGATCATATACCTACAAGATACAACATCTATGCTAAATTAAAATTATCAGCACAATATCTATGATTATATATTCCTATGATAAATTAATCCTTAGATTATCCAATCTCTGCAAAACATTTCCCCAATACAATGAATTCTACTAATTGTACTACATTGATTAGATGATGAAGAAAACCTGGTCAATTTTTCACATTTGTACCTCCAGGCATTCATGATCCTTTATTATACATTAGACTACACTGTATGCTTCCTGTATGCATAATAACAGTTGATACAGTATAAGGTTATATTGCATTTTCTCTTGGTTAAAGGTGGAATTAATCGAACAAAATCATGGAATCCAAATCTATAACAACTGCATATCATAGCACAATGTTATGTCTATCAAATTAATGTTTTCTGCAACAACTGAGACTGCATATCATAGCAAAAGGTCTTGTTTATCAAATTAATGTTTCCTTACGATTTACCAGTGTTCACAGTTACTGTTTAGATTGAGATGAAGAAAATTGTCGGTGAACACAAATTGTAAAGAAATAAATTTTACCCTTCTTAGTGCAGGTGCCATCTTATTTGTCAAAGTGCCTGCGACAATCATGACGTCAGCATGACGTGGACTTGCTCGAAATACAATTCCAAATCGATCCATGTCATAACGTGGGGCAGCAAAATGCATCATTTCCACAGCACAGCATGCTAAACCAAATGTCATGGGCCACAGAGAAGTCTGCAAATAGATCAATATATCTGAATTTCATGCTTATTAAAAAGAGAATTAACATTAGGCAATTTTTTTTTAAATCCATAAGGCACTGCTACATGTTAGACTATAGAAATAAGAGTACTTAACTCCCAGATGTGTAATCCGAAAGCCGTTTACCCCAAGATTGAGCAGAGGTATAAATGTGTGTTACAAGTTGTGATTGTAATCACTAAATGTGAGACACAAATTGACCCCATGACACAACAGCCTATGGTGACCATTTCTTATTTGCATGATTGTACTATTCGAAAGGGCCTGACATAATAACATGTACTACATGTTAAAGCCCTTTAACTTAGGGTTTTAAAGTTCTAAGCAATAAAAATTTTCATTAAGTGGGACAAAGATGAGGTAATAAATGAAAGGCAGTCAATGCGAAAGACATCGGACCGTCGGACCTGACCGATGTGCAGTGCCTCAGGTCCGATGCGTCATTTTTTACACCAGACCGGAATGTCTGATGTCTCAGTGTCCGATTTTGGGCTTTATTATTTTGACGTGGAGTCCTTTAAATGTTTGTTATAAGTAAAAAATATCACACAAATCCAAATACGTAAATGAATGTGATTAAAACAGCATGGACCGTCTAAAGTATTCTTTGGTTCTGCATTTTCACGTGTTTTACTTTTTTACATTAGGTTTTTCGGTCTGACAAAATTTGGTTCAGTCCTGTGTGTTCATTGATTACACAGGACCGAATGTCCTGTGTGGTCCAAAAAACTTTCGCATAGACTGGAAAGGCATAAAACAAGAGACACCATTGGAAAAACCTGGTCACAAGTATCCCACACACTAAATATCAAAATATCAAAGCCCTCTCACAAATAAAATAATATAGTTTAAAAAGTTACAAGGCTGAAACAAGGTCAAAGTTTATTGCCAGAGACCAACAGTCTTGCAGGACTGTATACATGTATCCCCAAAGCTTCTATTTTGGAGGCATAAAAAATGTCAGTATCTGCTCAGTATCCTTCATACCCTTCTTCCATAGTTCAACAGATCATCAGCTCTAGCCATGACAAAATCCATGTTGCTCTCTGGGGCCTGGTGAGGAGAATAAGGATCCCGGGGGCCTGGTTGTACTACTTGTGTGTTAGCATCTGTACTCTGTCTTCTGTATGGTACCAAACTAAAGGAAAACATAACATAATTTTAAAAAAAGATCTGCAGGGTTGATTCACATACACACTGAACAGTTTGCACCATTTATGAAAGATTTAAAAGATATTGTGAGGTTTAAGAAATTTTTAAGACATAAATTTTATGGGTTTTTTTTTTTGAGGGGCGGAGGGGGGTGTTTCTTTTTCAGTTTGATACAGGCAACCCAAAGCCATGTTGAATATCAGTTAGATTAAAAATTTATAGTTTAGAATCCCTTAGTCTGAATGGCAAGTGAATATTAAAGTTAATGTTAACCAACCCTAATTCGAGATTCCTCTGACTCTTACCCATGCTTTTATATTGTGACATATGTGGGGGTAAGAGTAAGAGGAATCTCAGATTACATTAACCCATGCAATATACATTGCCACAGTCTATTCCAAGGAGTGTGTCTCTTGCAACAATCATTTATATCTAAGCACGTATTACCTTGTTTGTTTTTCATTTTCTTTTTCAGATGCTAGTGTCTTCAAATTGACGGAACATGTAAGAGCTGGGCTGCGTCGACTCAGTAGGGATCCCAAAAGGTGATTTATTGATCCGGAAAATCTGAGAACTACAAATTTTAAACATATGTAACAGACATGAAAAGATGAACAAATTCTATTTCCGCTATATGTCATCTATAACAAACTTCCTTAAAGGGATTGATTCACGATTTTCCTTCAAATGTTGTTTTTTTTTTTAACTTTAAATGATCAAAATCTACAGTCTAATATGTTTAGAAAAGAATTAAGGTTATTCATCATGACAGAAGCTCATTATAGAGAGTTCATTATTTGTTTTGAATACAAAGATGAAGGTGTGTTACTGTTTACGGGGTTTTCAAAATAAATGGATACTGGTCCAAGTATTATACATATCACATCTCATTTAGGTAAAATTGTCATTTAAAAGTTAAAATGTGTGATTGTACAAAATGAAGATGCTTTAAATTACAAAATTAACATTTCACTGGTTTGTTTGATTACATAAAAAGACTCGAGTCTTTGTTTACATAACACAGAATAGAAGCTAAAATATTGCTCTTCTCCTTGCATTCAGACAGTCCAAATTTTGGTTGTCAGCATTAAATGAGCTATATTTTTAATTTTTAACATGAAAAATGAAAAACATTTCTTTCGAAAAACGTGAACCAGTCCCTTTAAAGGGACTGGTGTACAAAGTTTGAATTTGTTTTCCATTCAATTTTTATGTAAAACATTAAAAATATAACTCATTTAAAATTGACAACCAGAATTTAGAACTTCTTGATTCAAGAATAAAAAAAATATTTTAGACCTAAGTCTGTGTTATGTAAATGAGACTGCAATTTAAAGCATCCTAATTTTGC
The DNA here is from genome assembly GCF_947568905.1 of Ostrea edulis. Taxonomy (NCBI): domain Eukaryota; kingdom Metazoa; phylum Mollusca; class Bivalvia; order Ostreida; family Ostreidae; genus Ostrea; species Ostrea edulis. Next base: position 52,273,830 of record NC_079168.1, on the reverse strand, counting down.
AGACACAATTTGAACTTTCAAATGACACATTTTACCTAAAGAATATATGTTTTATTATTTATATCATAAACTTAAATCGATAACCTTTCAATTTCAAAATTTTGTAAACAATAACATATCCCAATCTTTGTTTACAAAGCGAAATGATAAGGCTTAAAATAAAAATTGATTTGTTTGATGTACTCCGACCGACCCGTGAAATTTGCCCCGACCCGATCATTTTTTCTGCACTTGGAATTTTTTTTTTTTTTGCTCCCTGGAAAATAGACATTTTTTGAATTAGTATTAAACTTGATGCCATTTTTTTTTAATTTGGACTAGTTGTTTTACAGTCTTATCAAAATGTCCTTAGAGCATCTTTCGGTTCTACTTTCACTTTGATAATGACCATTTGTTAATCCGGGAACTTTTCAAACACTTTTCTATGTGAACGATCAAATATACAGCATCCCTGCTCCAAATTACATTATCTACCAACAAGATAGAGCAAGGAGCTACGAACTCCCCCGTTGAGGCCTGATCGTATTTATGTACAAAAGTTTGAAAGCCATGTTATTTAAATAAAAAATCACGTGGGATAGCGCACCAAATTATGGCGGACCACGAGTCGCGTTTAAGTTGATGGGCTATATTTCTGAAAAGGCACGCATATTATTTTGATATGGGATTATTTAAATGTTATGACGATTAATAGGTGAACGGCACTTTTACTTTGCTCTTAAACTGAGACACACGAATGGAACACGATCGTCACAACAATTTGAACGATGCGGGGAAGTCGGCATTAAAATTATATTGGGTAATATTAAAACTTATTGTAAATTGCTATCATCATGCAATTCACTTGGATATTCATGGATCACATTATTGTGTTTAAGTGATTGCTATTATGAATGTCGGAATCGACCGGTGGGAATAAAAAGGGGTGTTGATTTATTTATTAACAACTGTAGAGGTCCTCATCCGTGACGAATGCAAAACGTCCTGAGTAAATTTCAGGAGACATTGGAAGATTTACGTGTATTATGTACAAAATGAATGTTCTAAACTCTATTCTGTCTGGCAGCGTTATGTGTTTAATGAAAACATAAGAAAATTTGTAAATCTGATTTAAAAAAAAAAAAAATGCCGATCTACCTACCTGACTTGAAAAATGTGGGTCGGAGTACATCAAACAAAATTTTTTTAAATGATGGCCTAAACTCTCTTTCATGAGATTTTGTCGTAATGTTTAGTGAATTCTTAGATAGCATATTTGATACTAACAATCCGGCGTATTCGGGTTAACCGGTGATACACTTGATTCGGAGTCGGAATTGTGCATGCATCCTGCTGGGTAAGCCGATTGAGCCAAAAATTTTTAATAGGCGAAGGTGGCTTGAAGCTGCCATCTTTGGAGACAGTAGTATTGAGAGTTGCTTATTCTAAGACATATAGTTTTTAATTTTTACACTGGTGAAATCAACATGATTTGTAAATACGTCGGTCATTTCTATGCCGAATAATGATTATATAATAGAAGGTCAACATTTTCATTACTGTAGTCCAGTCACTTGATTCTTAGCGCATCACCGGGTATAACAGGCTTAGTTTGATTTGGCTGGATTTTATCAGAATCAAGTATGCTAAGAGTGTAGATTTTGATCATTAAAAGTGAAAAACAAAATTTTGGAGAAAATCATGAATCAGTGCCTTATCTTAGTTTTGATGTTAAACATTAAAATTTAAATTCATTTCATGTTGACAGCCAAAATTTTGACCTTTTGAATGCAAGAATGAGAGCAATATTTCAGCTCTATCAGGGTAAATTGTCACTAGAAATTATTGAAGACGAGTCCTGGACTCGTGGTTTATAAGCAGCTTGAGTCCCGTGAAAATTTGATGAGTCCCATGAATTTTTAATGAGTCTTTTTTATATAAGACAATTAAAATGGACGCAGTACAAAACATATCAATTTTAAGATTTATTTTTAATCATTTGCAACTTGGCCTCGGATGACTAATTGTCCATGCCAACAGAATTACTTCCCCGAATCTCCTATCATCACAACAACCCTATTCAATATCAAACAGCATTTTAATCAAATTATTATCGTGATGAAATAGATGTGTACTAGTTTTGTTTGCCGACGATCTGTAAAACATACCAAAGTTTAAAAACTACGCTACTTTTAATTCCAATAAAAATGGTTACCGGACAACAAACATTTAGATTTAAATATAGATCCCGATTTGTAAAACAAATAAAGAAAGAAAGAAAGAAGAATAAATAACTGCCAGTGGCAAAATGTTCTGACATTTAGCATCTTATCATATTATCTTTTGAATATTATATTCTAATTCGCATCTAACTGACTGGCGATGAACAAAAATGTCTGATTGGGACACTGTGAACTTGGTGGTACTATTTCAGTTCACAAGAGCATAACGTTTTACCTAGATTTTTCCCCACTACGAGTTTTAATTAATACACAATATCAGGGCTTTTAAGTAAAATTAAAATTTTTACTCTGAGTCAATGGCGCGTCCACGGGACTTGCCATATCAGACAAACTTGCGTCCCAAATGAATTTTCTGCGTCTAGGACACAGATTCTTGCGTTAGTGACAACCCTGTCTATGTTATGTAAATAAAGACTCTCATCTTTTTATGGTTACAAACAAACCAGTGAAGTGTTAATTTTGTAATTCAAACCATCTTTATTTTGCACAGTTGCAAATTAAACTTTTAGATGACACATTATACCTAAAGAATACTTGAAATGTGATAGATATAATAAACTTAGATTGAAATCCATTTCTTTTGAAAACTTTGTAAACAATAACATACCACAATCTTTGTTCACAAAAATAATAAACTCTCTAAGATGAACTTACGTGATAATGTATAACCTCAATTTTTTTGTGAAACCTTTTAAATGCATTAGACTGTAGACTTTGATCATTAAAAGTGAAAAACAAAATTTTGGGGGAAATCGTGAATTTCTCCCTTTAAATGATTTAATTTTAGCATTAGGCCTTCTTTACGTTATATGCAAAAAACATTTATATATTAACAAATTATATAAATAAAATGGTGGTTATGTAAATCATCTAAAGTATGAATCATATATATATATATATGGCATAGACTTGAGAATTGCCCAGAATCATCCCTGTTATACAGTGCTTATACAGAGAATATCAATCTGAATTCATATAATATAAATTGTTGGTACAAAAACATTAGTTATTTTTAGGAAAAAATGGGCATTTTGGTACCCAATTGTAAAAATCTCAAATTCTCATTTTTCAAAAAACAAATGAAGAATCAGGTACGGAAACAATTTTTACTTTACTGGTCAAAACGACGTGAAGAGGGTCAGAAATCAGGAAAACTCACAACATATTTTTCGTATTAAGAAAACTTTACTATGGAAAGTTATATATTTTTAGAATCCCTAGAATTAAGAAAAACTCTATGTAGATTTCGAATTAGTGCACATGACCTTCGAATTGAAAGAGGAAGATATGAATTTACAAAAACCAATTCTGGCCAGAAGATTTCTTTAGAAAGAAACAAAAGAATATGTGAATTATGTAACCTTAATTGTGTAGAAGATGAATTTCATTTCCTTACTGATTGTCCATTCTATGTTGAAGAGAGAAATATGTTTTTTAATGGTATATACAAGCTCAACAAAAATTTTATCTATCTAACAAATTTACTTGGTTGATGATTAATGAAGATAAACCAGTAATTGTCAAATTGAGTGAATATTTAGTGCAAACTTTCAGAAAAAGAAGTGATGCTTTAAAACTGCAAAAATCATTATAGTTTATTATTCATATGTTGGTATAATACTGATACTGTCCATTTACTTGTGTATATGATACATGGTTAGCAATTCATATATGTATGTACTTGTTTCCCCAACATGCTGCATCCACATGCAGTTTGCAGTCTATGTAACCTGTAGTTAATGTTGTAAACTTTCTTTCTTTTTTGAATTTCCTTCTTTATAAACTGTCTTACTGTTATGCCCTCTGGGCCCAAAATTGGAATAAACTTATCTTATTTGGTTTATTTATTATTTGGTATATATATATATATATATCTATATCTATATTATATATATATGTATATATCTGTGTGTGTGTGTGTGTGTGTGTGTGTGTGTGTAGATAGATATTATGCCTGTTATATAAATGCTTAGGCCGAATTGCCTAGGTCCTAATGACAATTGTATGGAGCAAAATGACAGGTTGGCATTCATTTCCCATTTTTCTTTGAATGTTAAACAAACCGATTTAACGTTCTCTAAAACCATTTGAGAGAGATTGCAATATATAAAACGTGTTAAGGTTTAAAATACTTTTTTTTTAACCAGAGAAATGTCACCTACCCGATCTGGTCGCCATTTTCCCTCTCACGCATGCGTAATATAAATTTTCAGCAATGGCGGATTTATCGGAGTTGAAGGTAAGTTGAGAGGGAAAAACAAAAGACCAAACGGTCTAACCTTCATGATAATGTTTGAACAGGAACGTATGTATTTATGTGGTACCAGACATTATTTCCACGTTGTTCCTTTCATAGAATGAGATCCGCATTTTCTCAATAGCTGAAATTAGAGGCAGATACAGATGTTTTTGCTCAACTGTACATGAACTATGTTCTTCACGTGTTCATACTATATATATTTACGACATTTTGTTTGGAAAAAGTGTATGAAGGTATTTTAAAAGTGTTTTATCACTGTGTATCGTATATATCTATAGGAAATTGAATAAGGAAGGGCTATTTATTTTTCCGCGGGAGACAACTCGTACAATTTCGTAATTTAAATTGTTACCTCCCTTTTCTCTATTTAGGTCAAGGTTGTGATAGGTAGAATATCAAATATCGCTAAGTCATGGTGGTCATGTTATTTTACTAATCAGTAGGCAGTTTCACAGTGATGACAAGACATGATACACAAGTATATTACATGTCACCAGTTTGGGGAAAAACTAACCAAGAGAATGTGCTACCAGATAGACTTTTGGCAAATATAATGGTCCAAAACTAATCAGTTATCCATTTAGATATGTTACCAGAATTCACGAAACTAGTCAAAATCCTACATACGAATCGGGGTGGACTAGGGCTGAAACGATTCACAGAAATATCGATATTGTTCAATATAAACCTTTGATTCAATGTTTGATTCATTGCCTCGATTTTCGGTTCAATATGTTTATTACAAACTGGTTCAGTAAAATACATCAGGTTCGGTCTGTAATGATTATTTTTACCTGCAATATAGGGTCAAATAACGTTCAGACTGCCTTGAGTCTTACGAAAAGAATTATAATGAAATTTTTCAGTTTATACTACAGAGTCAACATGCATCTTATAAACGTTTGGCAATTTGGAAACATTTTGCTTTTAAAATTATGAATGTGAATCTTGTTAATTAGATTTTTCTTCAATGTTATATTGGTTTCTTCTGTAAATTGTATCGTATTGAAAGTATTGAATTGTGGCGTAAATATTGCAGTATGTATTGTATCGTGAAGGGGGGCGTATCGTTTCAGCCATAGGGTGGACTATTTTGTGTCACAGTGAGTTATCAAGCTTAACACTTATTTTCTTAAAAGTGGACAAATTTTTAATGGCTGGCCTAAAATGAAGACCTATAGGTAATTGAAGACCTACGGAAGACTTACAAAGATATGGGCTTTACACATCAAAACTAATATGATTTTCTGATGAAGCATGTATTATCTATCTAATGAACACAAAAAAGTTTGATAAAAATAAGTTTTAAAGTGTGATATGGGGAACCATCTTATTTTCTCTTAAACGACATAGCGCAAGAACAATTAACTTGCATAAATGTCATACCTACAAATCAGCTGCTCAAAATTACTAATAATTTCTTTTATATTTTTTTTGTTAAAGATCAGAAAAATGTTTCAAAATTGTATATTAAAAAGTAAAAGAAATGATTAACAATTGAACAGCTGATTTGTAAATTCATATATATTTATGCGAGTTATCATTCTTGCACTTGGTCATCTAAGAGAAAAAAATAGTTCCCCATAGTGGCATACTGTGCTTAAAACTCATTTTTATCAAAATTGTTTGTGTTTACTAGATATTAGAGACATGCTTAATCAGAAAATCATAGTTTCAACCTGTGGCTGTAGGTCTTCAATTAGGTATGCCCAATTTTTAAACCTATTAATGAATTTTTTTTGTTCTTATAAAACAAAACTTATTTCATTTAAAATATCACTTACCATTAACTTTCCTTGCAAAATTATTATGAAAAAAAAATCCTTGTTATGGTCATTGAAATTATGATAACATAAAACTCATTATATTTTGTGTTTTATATTCTTAATTTCATACCATCAGTGAACATTTGGCGTAATATTACATAATTCTAGAAAGATTGGGACAAGAACAATGTTTCTGGATATTATAATTCATTTAATTTAATTGTATAGGGCTACGGACTCTACTCTGTACACAATTGTTACTATGCTCCTGATCTTTTACTGTTCATCAGATTTCTACAAAATCTTTGTAATATTACTTTTTCAAGTCCCGAAGAATAAAAAAGAAAATATATTCTATTTTATTAATTGATGTTTTCAAAACTTTTCTTGCTAAAACAGGGCTACGGACTCTGCATAAAGTGAACATTTTTGCACACTAAGTTCTAATTATTTGATACAAAGGAGTAAATTTCTATTGGAATGAACTTTTTAATAGATGTCATACCTAAAATATTTTTGTTAATTGGTTGCCATATATACAACCATATACAATATTTTAAGCAAAGTATACCTATGACCCTGAAAAGTTGAAAATATCAGACTTAAGTGCCGATACTTTTTCTTCTGTTATTTCATTTTTTAAACCAAATCTGAAACCAGCGGTTTTTTTCCTTATATAACTGGTACCGATAAACGGTACCATTCCCAATGCTAAAAAAAGTTGATTTTTCCCAATTTCAAAACTTAAAATTCCCAATTCACTTGCCGGAAATTAGACGGCTGACATCATAATTTACTTATTCTGAAACGTTGTATGAGTTAACTAAAATGTTCACCTCCGGTATTAAATTGAAAGTACAAATCATGGCATTGCGCGTGTTGTAGAGCTACGATGATTCTAGAACGAGCCTACGACAATTCCTGATGTCTTGCAACAGTATATATTACCGTAAACAATTGTTTTGTTCTTTATTTTTTTTCTTTTAGTTGAAATCATTTGCCGATACATTGGTAGAAAATTCCCAATTTGTTTGATTTTGATGCTATTTTTCCCAATTGAATGGGTACAAGTACCAGTGGGTAGAGAAAAAACCCGCTGGAAACTGTAAATTTTGAAATAAATTGTATAAAATGCTTTTACTACTAAGATAAAAATTTAGATACTTTTTCTGGGATTTCACCAAGCAAATAGTCTGTACAAATACATGCAATCAAATTTGACACAAATCACACTCACAGAATCATGTATAATTTTCATTTTAACCATCTTTTCTTGGTTACAAAATAACACAAAGTACTTATAAAGTTATACTGTTTTAGAAAGCTGAAAGTGTCTACTTTACAGTGATGTTATTCTTGAAACTGTATCTATTAATACAAAAAAGAAATCTGCTTCCATATTAGGTTTAATAGTACACTGTAGTAATTTCCACCCTGATTGTGTTTTAGCCGATAGGACAACTTGTACTACACTGTAAATTTTTAGAATTTATAGCACATTGCCACAAGTGACAAATTTATTAGAAAGGCTTGGTAATACCAGTAAAAAGAGCTTGCAATATGTTCAAGCCTTTATCTTTATTCCATGCAAATCCTATTTCAATTTTTCAAAAACACAACTTTTTTAGGTCACCTGAGTACCTATTGCAATCTGCTGTCGTCCGTCTCCGTGCGTTAACAATTGAGCATTTTTAACTTCATCTTGATAACTACCGGTCCAATTCTTTTCAAATTTGGTATGAAGCATCTTTGGGACAAGGGGGACATAAATTGTAAATTTCAGGTCTCCAGCAACCCTGGGGCCTTAGGGGCGGGGCAAAAACTGCCCAAAATTGACCAAATTTCAAAAATCTTCTTCTCAAGAATTGCACATGTGTAAGAAAAACTAAATGTGCATGGTGATTGAAAGCAGGAAGGCCTCTACCAAAAGTGTAAATTTCATGATCCCCGGAGTAGGAGTTCTGACCCCAGGGCAGGGCCAAACTTGGTATATATAGTGTTTATGTGTAAAACACTTAGATAACATCTTCTTTAGTGCTGTTGATACTACATGTGTATATTGAAACTAAATAAGTATTTAGAAAGAGCAGGTAGTCCTTTACCAAAATTTTAAATTTGATGATCCCAGGGGTAGGGGTTTTGGTATCAGGGTGGGGCCAAAATGGTCAGTTATTAAATGTGTGAACAATAGACATTTTTAACTTCTTCTTGATAACTATCATTCCAATTCTTTTCATATTTGGTATGAAGCATCTTTGGAACTAGGGGAACATAAATTGTAAATTTCAGGATTCCTGCACCCCTGGGGCCTTGGGGGTGGGGCAAAAACTGCCCAAAATTGACCAAATTTCAAAAATCTTCTTCTCAAGAACCACACACGTGTAAGAAAAACTAAATGTATGGTGATGGAGAGCAGGAAGGCCTCTACCAAAATTGTAAATTTTATGATCCCAGGGCGGGGCCAAACTTGTTATATAGTGTTTATGTGTAAAACACTTGAATAACATCTTCTTTAGTTCTGTTTATGCTAAATTGAAACTAAATGGATAGAGCAGGTAGTCTTTTACCAAAATTGTAAATTTGATGATCCCCAGAGTAAGGGTTCTGATCCCAGGGTGGGGCCAAACTTAGTATATAGTATTTATGTGTAAGTTTGCTGATACTGTATAAAATTTAAATGCATACTTAGGAATAGCAGAAAAGGATGTACAAAAAATGCTGACTTTCAATCAAAACCCAGAGTTATGACTTTAGGATGAGTCCAAATTAGTCGTATCTTTTGATGTTTTAATGTTAAATTGTTAATACCCCTATTATTTAAAGCCTTTCATCAGTGTATGCACTTTTGAAGGCAGTGAAAATTTTTAAGAACACATCTTGTTTTATACTGTTGCTGAACATTAGAATTTAGCTTAGAAATTCAGAACAGGAAATGTTTTCTAGATTTCATAGCCCATGGAAGTAGTGATACTTTTTCACTAATATTCAAGTGACTGACAAGGCCTGTGGGCCTCTTGTTAGTCAGAATGCCATCATTTCTGTCCCCAGTCACTGTCAGAATCATTGTGATTCTCCTTATCTGTATCATTTGTCATGTCCATTTCTGCTGTTCCACACTACTTTAGGGATGCTGAAGAACTGATTCTTCAGGTACAGTTTCTGAATTTCTCTTTAATTATCACATCACCTGTTGTGAAACAGTTATTACTTTGAGATTGCATAACAGTTATGACCTTGATATTTATGTTCAAACATGGCAGAGCTATAATAGTCCCAAATTTCATTTAGACTTGGGCGACAGGTAGATTTTTTTCCCTGAGATAAATGACTGTTAGCTTTGTGATCATACCAGCGATATGATGAATCTTTGGAAGAAGGAATAGTATCATCACAATTTTTGAAATTGAAGTATGCCTTTGATGAAAAGTAGATCAGGGTTTGAAATTATTGCATGTCTGCAAGTCCAAGACAAGTTAAAAGCATGTTGGACTTTTTATGCACTAGTCCATATGAATTGATCAAGATTTTAGTAGATTTGTCCATGTCTCTTAGAGGTTTGAACTTGTGTGGAGGTTTTTAAAAGGGTTACTTGAGTTACTTAGTGCTTATTGTATGCTTCCCAAGAAAGCAAAATATGTTAGGCAAAAAAATATATATATGTTGGTTTCCACGTTCATCTCGAAAATTTTAAGGGTCGGTAGCTAGGTAGTGTTTTTTTTTAAATAGGTTGAATTATTTTTTAATGATTCAATATTCTATTATGCATAGAATATAGTGATTATCTAGTAATCTGTTTATCAAATAAAAGTTACATGATGAATCAAAAGTTCTTCCGCTGTATTGTAAACAAAAACTGTTTCTGTTTATTGGAAGTATTTTTCATAATACATAACTTAATAAGTCATTAAATATATACTCTTGTTGTAGTGATGACATTCACAAAATCTGTGAGAGTGGGGAAAAATGTGTTAGGGTTGGCAGAAATTTTTAGGGTCGGTCAAGAAAGTGGAAACCAACATATATTCTTTTTGGCCTTAGACAGAGAACCATATTGTGAATATATAAATTTATTTACAGGTGTTGAATAAATTCTTTTAATTGCCAATCTTTATTGATTTTGCAGCACATGGTAATGAGCTTTAGGGTATCAGAGTTACAAGTTCTATTAGGATATGCTGGCAGAAACAAAACAGGTAGAAAAACAGAACTTTTGTCCCGAGCTTTACAGCTTCTACAGAAAGGCTGCTCAGTTCCCATACAGATCAAAATCAGAGAACTGTACAAGTAAGATTTTATTTATGATTAGGTATGTGCAGTTTTATCGATATATTGTGATATTTTATCCTACAGTATATACTGTGATGTGACAAGAAAAAAAGATTGATATTTAATTATTTATCTGTAAATTCCAGAAATATTTTTGCTTGTTGGTCAGGTTTTAAAATTACAGTGTCAGATATAAGTTTTGAAATGGCACTGGAGAGACACAAGAATACAAGCTTGTAAAGAACACAAAGGGAGCATTGTAGATATTGCAACTTATTTTAAGGTTTAACAAGAGACTAAAAAAAACATTTTGTTTTTGCTATTTGCACAATCTATAATTGTTAATGAAGTTTACCGATCTAACAAGCCATATTTGCTGGCATCACCTAAGCACAGAATGGGTGAAAGATGCCAGACTACCGGAAATCTCTGGTAAATTTTCAATTCGTCCAGTAAAACTTAAGAACCTCTGACATCTGACAAACAGTGTGCTGAATATTAGCAGTGTAAAAATTACACCTCTCTTGTGGGAGTGTTTTGTCCTTTTATTTGAAAATTGATATTTATGGAGGCAGGTGTGACACTAAGGCACATCTGACCAACCAAGTCTACTAAATGATAGGTCTGGTCGGTTAAAATATCAATTTGCTAGTCCAACTGGTCATGTTGAAAAAATAAACGAGAAACTTTATTTTAAACCATAAGATAACTGAAAAATAACTGTAAAAACTTCGCGAACAAATTTAAACCATGTGATGACATCATCACATGAGTAGAAGATGAGATCAGTTGTAGGTATCTGACAATGACTGTTTGAAGCTAGGGCCTTTGTAAATGACTGGAAGATGTGCATAATGCTCAGGATTTTGATTCTCAACAATTTTTAATATTCTTTGATGTTTGAAATATTTACAGGTTGTTAACTTAGTCCAATTTACACACAGAACTCTTAGTTTGTCTATCTGACTCCTGTCAGTTTTAAGCTAGGATCTATTATTCATACGATGCAAAGAAAGTATGTCACAGCCTGATGATGGCTGATACTACCCGAAGCAAAGTTCTATAAATCGTGGCTTAAGAAAAACACCCTACACAAACTTTTCACAGGTGCATTATGTACTGTTTTCGCGATACTCTTGTTTATTTTGACATCAAATTTATTTGATTGATAGAGATAAACTGAACTGAATGCAAACTAAAAAATATGGTATCAACTATCATACATTTTTTTTTGAGAATCTAGTGAGTTTTAATTATTCAAAAAAATTGAGTGATGCCCATCTCTGTATATGATTATCTACTAAATGGGAGATAGTAGTGAGTTGCGTTCCCCTGTTTCCTGCAAGGCAGCGATACTTGTCCTGGTCCAAGAACATCTTGAACAATATTTTTCTTTGCTTATAATTTTCAATCGTTGCAGTGGGCTTTGCAAAAGAAATTTAAAAAATGATGAACTACAAATAAGGTTTCATGAGTTTAGTTCAGTTTAAAAACGAATTAAGAAGAAGAAATGCGAGAATATCAGGTTGTCGGAGAGAACTTGTCGACAGGTAATTCGATACTCAAATATACGTGTTGTTACATTCAATCAATATCTTTGGGTGAATTAAAAAAAAAAGGTGTATTTTTTTTTTTTCCCCTACAGACTTGAGGCATACGATAGAAATGCCAGCTTTGGAAAAGCACAGAAGCTTGACCCCGATATCTACACGTATACTGATTAATAACAATGCATATTTGGATGTATTTAAGATACCATATCATTCCATGGTTTGGCTTGGTACAATGCATAGATATTTAAAAAGTTTGTGTCACTTACAGATGTAGCTTTCATTGTGGCAACGAGGCAACTGTACTTGACTAGATTTTTCGTAATGAACCCCCCCCCCCCCCCTTCATCAAAATAAATGCTGTATGCAAACACTCAATGACGTTGTTGTAAACTAACGTACATTGAGCAAACAGTATTCTAACGATGTCTGTCTTGGCATCGGACGGTCACTCTTTAAGTGAAAAATTAACCTTTGCTATATGTTTTGAACCAAAGGGATAGGGCTTTGATATTGCATAAGGGGTCAAGGCTTTGTCACATGTAAATTACTTATGCCCAGGCCTTTCATTTGGTACCAAGACTTGTGACTTTGATCTTGGAATTTGACGTACTTTTCTAGAACTTTAACCTTGGCTATATCTTTTGAACCAAGGAGGACAGAATACGTAGAATCATGAGATACAGCATTCACAATTCTTTGTTATGTAAACAAGGCCCATGCAATGTTTTTGTTTACATATAGATTGCTTAATAAAAAATAAAATGTTTAAAACAAAATAAGATGTGCCAAACACTATAAACTGTCTAATTGTGTTCAGAATTAACTTGTAAATTGAAAAAAAAATCTGCTTCAAACGAAACTTTTACTAGTATATTTAACCTATGTAAACAAAAACATGGCATGAGCCTTGTTTAGATAACAAAGAATTGTGAGCTCTGTATCTCCCATGTACCTCAACAGCTGACATTCAAATTTTTGCTAACCATTACTAATACCTTAGTTAAGCATTCTACACATTAAAAATGGAAAAATAAAATTTTAAAATTTTCAGCTCAAATCGTGTCCTTAAATGAAACTTAAAATTTCAAATGATAAGATGAAACCTTCCTAATTATTTACAGGTAAACACTGCTCTACAAGTTAGTGGAACTTGTAGATGAGGCCCAAAAAATGTTTGTTTCAGGTTGCCATTGTATCAAAATTGTTTTGTTAACTCGAACATCATTTTAATGAAATTTTCGAGCAATAAAAAAAAAATGATAGGGTTGGCAGATAAACTTGAGGTTGGTTGGGCAACTAGAAACAGTTTTTTTTTTTTTTTGCTCTAACATATGAACTTTAAAAATTATTGTGTAATATACCAGACTTAGGTGATTTTTGCTACTACATGTATATGTTGAAATCTTCACCTCTCTTTTTTCCATTAGGGATTTACTAACTTGCAGTTTATATACACTAGTTACCAGTACATGTCAGTAATTTCTTCTCCATATTCTCTTGTGTGAATTGATTCCGATGGGATATTTATTGATATGTTAATTGACAATTATTAATTATTGCAGTCAAATTTTTGGTTCAAACAGGCGCAAACCTACGGCATCCAAGCCAGGCGAAGATGGCCCCCATAATTGTAAGTGTTTGTTATTTATCTGTAAAACTGATTTAAATTCTTTATTGTATTGCAAATTTTTCTGAACAAGAAGTCTGTTGATCTGATCATGTGTCTCTGGCAGAACTAAGAAGTAATTTTTTTGTAATTAAGCGATTTAAGTTGCATAGTTGGGGTTTCATAACTTGTTATATGTTACTATTATTTAAGGAGGGAAACTAATTTTGACCTATGTTATATGATATAACCTCACTTGGTGCAGTTTATGCTTCATGATTGGCTTTGGATTATAATGCATAAACTGCACCATGTTAGGTTATATCATATAGCATAGTCAAAATTAGCTTCATTCCTTTAAATATGACTTGAAGCAAAAAGACAAAACTACACTGTAGAAGTCTTAGTTTATTTTATAAAAAAAAAAGGTAAACAAACACTGATAAATAGGAATCACTTGCATCGCGCAAGGATTCTCTTAGCAACATACCGACTAAGCGTCAACCAAGAAGGTCACCATCTTGGTTCTTTGCATAATCGGATCATGTACTTTATTTTTCAAAATTTAAAATTGCAAGGTGGAGTTTGCAACGAATCTTGATAACAGAAGATATGTGTAGGCTACATATGTAGGCCTAATGTTTACTTTGCAGCGCAAGATCAGCTTTGGAGTCGCTCCGACAAAAAGTACCGGAAAGTTTAAATCTAGACCTCACATCACACTTGATATGTTATCATAGTTATGTACCAGAAAATGCAAAATAATTTGTGGTTTTTGATTTTATAAAAGTTTTAAACTACATCATAACTTACCATAGCATGCAGCATTGTCGCCAATTAAATCTGACTCGGTAAGATGTGTAAGCAATTCACAGATTGCGATCCACATGTCCATCAATATGACGTGATGTCATCTGGTACATTTTGCAAGACGACATATTTTATGCTTTGATAGGAGGATCAAGCAATCCACCAAGTGAAAATATATTCATAATGAAACAACAAAAGTTGATATACCATTATTTCGCATATAATATCGAATCAGAGTTTGTATTGAATTTTTACCATTAGTGTTTTGTGTACTTATAAGAAAATATACATCTTGTTTGACATAGAGGAAAGTAAATAATGTATTTTATTGTGCACATTTTATTCCGTCGATTTTCTATTTCATAGAAGGTCCACAACTTAACAGTGCTGTGATGTAAATTATAAAAAAAAGTATTGCCATCTTGGGTTGTCAAGGGGGCGTGTCCCCATACTAAGTTATGTTATACAATATAAACTGAATTTTTACAGTGTACGCAGCCAATGAAATTGGGTGTTATGAATAAAATTCAATTATTTTACATTGTAAACTAGAATGAAATTTTTCAACTATTATGTGTTATTTATAGGGATATAATTGTTTTGATTGATCACAGCATGCATCAGGTTCACTTTAAGAGTTTGGCAAGTGTTGACATACTTTGGTCATGTTATATACATTCATTTAATTTTGACCAACTAGTGTTTCTGAAAAGTTTTTCATCTATTTCCTGTCCCTGATATGTGTATTAAAAATCAAATATTTATAATGAGAGATCTAAAGGTATCCATGGTCCTGAATCTTATACCTGTTATTATTTAAACTTTGAATGATCTCCATTGTTAGTTACAATGATATATGTACATGTACACAGATTATGATAAACAATATAATTATTCGTTATTTGTAGCATATTTTATTAGAATGCACAGTCATTGTACATGGCTTATTAGCTTACAAATGTCAAATGCTCCAAAAAAATTTCGGATCATAGTTTCTCTGTTGTCTGACATAGTCTCTCTGTTGTCTGACATAGTTTTCACTCTTCGATTTCTTCTCTGGAAATTGCTACTCTTTATTTAAAACAGGTTTTTTTTAAACATTTAATTTCAAGAGCCAGGGCCATTCACATTGGAAAAGACAGCAATATTCGGTTGAACTTGAGAAAACACTTAGAATTTAAAAAAAAAACCCAACTAATTGATTCATCAACTGATTTAAGCAATCTTCAATTTCCCATTTTTGTGTTGAGGGAAATGGAAATGTTCAATTAGAGTAATGACCCAGGCATTGTCCTAGTCAGTTTTTACCATAGGAAATTACTATTAGTTGACAGTGTAAGTGATGGTTGAAGAAGATGACAATTTTTTCCGGAACTTAAATCATCAACAGTTTGAATACTTTTGTTTTCTTTATCATTCTATGAAGTTGAAATAAAATTCTTGGAATTTGTTTCCATGGAAAGACTTGTCATGGACTCAGTCTTGTGTTGATTTTCGACCTGGTCAGGTGGTCAGGGGAATGGATTCTTTATTTTAAGATCTAGCTTTAGTTTTGAAATACAGGTAACTCTCGAATTATCGCCACTCAATTCATCGCCATTTTCGTTTTAACGCCGCATTTTCCTAGGAACATTTTTCCTGTTACTTAAAACTCTCGTTAAAACGCCAAATTCGCTATCGCCATTTGCCACAGTGTTTTCATTACAAAAGTATATTTCACCGTGTTAATTATCTCGATAAACCGCCATAGGTGCACGTGGTCAGTGAAGCAGTAAATTGGTCATTTAATTTATCGATCTCCAGCGTACACCTGGACAGAAGGATCCCAGTAATTGCTGTATTGAATAAACAAGAAAATTACTGGAGATGAACTGTAGTCAAGTTGTTTATACATCTTAGAAACACATTTCAATTTAGCTATGGTTTCGCCACGAAAGAGGGTCCTGTTAAATTTCGATGAAAAAAAGCAAATCATTACGTACCAAGAACATCATCCAAAATGTACCCATCAGGATATTGCAAATCATTGTTTATGTGGTTTATGCAAGTAAGGACAAAAGATAACTCTTACATATAAAAGAACGGTAACTCTATTTCTTCAAGATGGCGGTAATTCAATTCATCGCCAAATTCGTTATAATGCCATAATTTCATAAGAACAAAAGGTGGCGGTTTATCGAGAGTTGACTGTATACTCTCTTTTTTTTTCTTTCTTCCCCCCCCCCCCCCGACAGATATATAGAATGCCGATCCCGAGCTTTTTAATTGCAATGAAGTTTTGAACATAAGTAAATACATGTACTGTTAGTGTATTTAGTGGAGTGAAAGTTAAAAAAAATTTTTTTTGCATTGTCAGATTTGAGCAGTCTCTATTGTCTGGATTTTTAGGTCACCCATGTGAACAAAAATTGACTAATTTTCAAAAATCTTCTCTACAACCGCACTTCTGTAAGAAAAACTAAATGCTTAGTGATGTAGAGGAGGAAGGCCTTGACCAAAATTGTAAATTTGATAATCCCTGGGGTAGAGGTTCTAACTCTAGGGTGTGGCAAAACTGGGTATATATAGTGTTTATGATTTAAATAACATGTTCTATAGTGCTATTGATACTGAATTGAAATTAAATGGATATTTAGAAAGAGCAGGTAGTTCTTCACCAGAATTGTAAATTTGATAATCCCAGTGTTAGAGGTTTTTGTATGAGAGTGGAGCCAAAATGGTCAGTGATTAAATATGTTAACAATTGAATATTTTTCACTTCTTGATAACTACCTGTCAAATTCTTTTCAAATTTAATATGAGGCATCTGTGGGACAAGGGGTACTACATAAATTGTAAATTTCAGAACTTCTGCACCCTTAGGGTCTTAAACGTGGAGCAAAAACTGCCAAAACTTACCCAATTTTCAAAAGCCTTCTCTACAACTGCATATCTTTAAGTAAAACTAAATGTGTAGTAATGTAGAGCAGGAATGCCTCTATTAAATTGTAAATTTTATGATCCCAAAGGTAGAGTCAGACTCTAGAGCAGGGTCAAACTTGGTATAGTGTTTATGTGCAAAATGTTTAAATGATATCTTCTTTAATGCTATTGATAGTAAGTGAATATTTAGAGGGAGCAGGTAGCCTTTTACCAAAATTGTAAATTTCATGATCCCAGGGTTAGGGATTTTGGTTCTAAGGTGGGACCAAAATTATCAAAGTGATTATTATCTTTATGATTTGAAAGATTTCTTTTTCTTTTTTTTAATTTTGCTGATACTGTATAAAAACTAATTGCATATTTAGGAAATGCAGTAAGGGATGAACTAAAATTTTGAATTTGCAACCTATTGGTTCTGACTCAAAGGCAGGTTCAAAATAGCCATATAGTGTAACATAACATATACTATATAAAGTCTTCCACCAGTATGGACACTTTATTTGCATTTTAAGACCACATCTTGTTTTAGCTCAGATATGCAGAACAGGAAAATTATTACAAAATTCATAGTCCTTGGGACTAGTGACTCAGGTGACCAATAAGGCCTGTGGGCCTCTTTTACATTTTACATCAGATTGGTATAAAAATTGACAACAATATTTATGGGCTTCTGGTAAGTGAACATATCTGGAATATCGGGGAGGGAGAGGGTATGTTTTTGCATCACACCATACAGTAAATTTATTTAGATGTCCTCAACTTTAAACAAAAGCTACAACCTATCTTCTGTTTCTATAGATAAGGACATAAAGCTACAGCTTATCTTCTGTTTCTATAGATAAGGACATAAAGCTACAGCCTATCCTCTCTTTCTGTAGATAAGGACATAAAGCTACAGCCTATCCTCTCTTTCTGTAGATAAGGACATAAAGCTACAGCCTATCCTCTCTTTCTATAGATAAGGACAAAAATCTACAGCCTATCCTCTCTTTCTGTAGATAAGGACATAAAGCTATAGCCTATCCTCTCTTTCTGTAGATAAGGACATAAATCTACAACCTATCCTCTCTTTCTGTAGATAAGGACATAAAGCTACAGCCTATCCTCTCTTTCTGTAGATAAGGACATAAAGCTACAGCCTATCCTCTCTTTCTGTAGATAAGGACATAAAGCTACAGCCTATCCTCTCTTTCTATAGATAAGGACATAAAGCTACAACCTGTCTTCTCTTTCTGTAGATAAGGACATAAAGCTACAACCTATCTTCTCTTTCTATAGATAAGGACATTTGCTGCAAACAAATCAAACCTCTCTATTTGGAAATATTTCTGTACAAAATGTGAATAAATATTCAAAACATGTAAAAATACCAACATTACATACAGAATTAAGTCAAGTTCATCAAATTGTTAGTGTTTAATGGGTATTTGTTTTCAGAGCTTTCCTGTAGAGAGACACTGTAATCGCTTGAACTATTTTCATACATTGATTCAAAATATGCTTTAGCCTTTAGGTGGATCATGTTAGTAAATAAGTATCAATAGATACTCTACAGTAAGGAAACTTTCAAATGAATTTTGTCCCCCCAAAAATGTAAAAATTGGAACTCATTAAAGGGTGTTAGGAAAATTTGTTTGCAGCAAGCATCTTTAATATCCTATTGGATTGAGTTAAATCATGGTCATTATTGGCCCATGGGCCTCCTGTTTATGTGGTATCAGGAGAACTCGTACCCAGGAGAACTCGTATCCAGAAATTTGGGTACGAGTTCTCCTGGAGAAGTTGTACCCATCAATATCTGGGTACGAGTTCTCCTGGAGAAAAACTTTGTCATTTTATAAAATAGAAATGTGGGTAGGCGTTCTCCTAAAGAAAAACTTGTCAATTGTATTATAAAAAGAACTCCTGGGTACGAGTTCTCCTGGGTACGGGTTCTCCTGGGTACGAGTTCTCCAGAAGTCGTTTATGTTGTCATGACTCATGAATTCGAAACTGATATATCAGTGTTTGGGAAAATTTTTGTGAAAGTTGCATGATGGTCAGAATTGATATATTAGTATTTGGAATTTTTCACCCAAAATTGCAAGTTAAATGACTTATGTAAAGGAATTATAACTTATTATTTCTAATGCTTACTCACAAAATTTGATATTAATTTAAAATCTCAATTTATCAATACATCTACCAGAAAACAAAAGCAAACAAGAAAGATGTACAGGAGGCATTAATTAATAATCTGACTATCGAAAATGTTGTTTATTAAAAAATTTCATAGTTGTACCCTGATTAAAGAAGTTGTGTATTGGACTATTTGCAGGATGGGCATTGCATCAAACATTCAGTTTACATTTGATAGTTTTACTAGAATGTAATTTCTACAACCATATCTCTTGCATGTTTAATTATCTTATTTTTCATATAAACCTTAATCTAGACACAATTTTTAGAGCAGTCATTGATGAGAATTTTGGTATCCATGTATCAAATGGCATAGTCATTTATTTTTCTATGTCAAAATAACGGAATAACATTGTCGAAAGTTTTCAATTGAAAATCATGAAAATAAATAAAGCTTTATTTTAACCCTCATACTCATAAAAGGAAGAGTTTGTGTTCTTTGATTTTCATGGGGATTTAATTTTTGTTTTCATTATCTTCACGGCTCGACAAGCTTTAATACATGGTGGGCAGGAGAAACCAAACTACAATAAAGAATATCAAATTTTCAACCACCAAATGAAATCCCCACAAAAATGCTTATTTCTCAAAAACCTGTGAAAATAAACCATTGTTTTTCCCATTAATTTTGTAGACTCTACTTGTTATGTTGTCTTTCAGGCATTTTAAATGAACTTGAAAACAGAAGAACAGATATGAATTGATAAGATAAATTTGAAAAAGGAAAACATTAAATCTTGTGAGAGTAGTCAATGCATTATGTCAATAGGAAAAAAATGTATCGATATGGTATGGAAACCCTTTGAATCGATGATAAATTGATATGGAATCCATCAATGGCCGCTCTATTAAATATTTTTGGCTGGATTGCAAGCATTGTACTGATAATGTCTGTAGGTGTGTCTGTCTTCTATGGCTGTGTTGAGGCTAACTTGTTACGAATTTCACTTAAATCATGTTCCTACAGTAAGAGTTGACCTTTGTTCTTGAAACTGTTTAGTTACATGATGAATGGTCAGCTTTGTTCTTGAAACTGTTCAGTTACATGATGAATGGTCAGCTTTGTTCTTGAAACTGTTCAGTTACATGATGAATGGTCAGCTTTGTTGTAGTTGGTTAGTTGTGGCTCATTAACTTATCAGCTATGTATTTTGAGACATCACAGATTGATACTTTAGAGTCAGTGCTTGGAAGTCTTATAATGGTTTAACCGTGGTTGAATGAACCTGTGAAGTGATTTCTCTATTGACTCTGTCATCTTGCTCACATATAGGAGTGATTATTTCCTGAAAACAGTTAACACTCCATGTATTGGTGATGTGAGGAGAGGAGAGACTCATTTTGTTGCAGTTATAGTTGAAGATATTGAGAATAATAGCAGTGTAGTCTAGGCACTTGATCTTCTAAGACAGTAGGTCCAGGTCAATGTCTTGATTAAGTTTTATAGCTTGATTAAGCTACAAGAACTTTATCAAGCTATTTGATATTGTCTTATTTACCTATTTTGTAGAAGTTTGCAGTTTCTCATACATTGCAAATAAAGTGGCATTTTTCAAAAAGACAAATGACCAGCTCTCTATAATCAATAAAACATTCCATGTAATAGAAAAGTCAAACTTTGTGTAATTTGATATTTTTCAGTTACAGATTCAATTCCTTTATTTGACTAATAGTATGTGCACTATAGCAAGCATAAGTTTGATATTTATTTATTTTTATTGTAAGAAATTATATTTGTTTACCATAATTGACCTTCGGTATTACTCATTTAAGGAGGTACTTTACATTGTCATAATGGCCGACTTCCTTTAAAAACATGGAGGAAAAAATCAATATGAGCAATATTTGACTTTTCCTTTTCAATTTAAATACCAAGCCGAGTAGCTCAGTAAGTTAGCATACCGACTGATTAACTGCAGGTCGCAGGTTCAAGTCCAGCAGGGGTTTTAAATTTTTTACAGATTACCTTAAACTAAAACTATTTTTTGACAAAATAAAGTAGATTTGAAAAATTTCAACTTCAAAATATTGTTGTACATATCCTCCAATTTTCATGTACATCAAATTTTTCTGGTGTAGCATACCTCCTTAAAAGCAACTGTTGATGTAACCTGAAAATATAAAATCTTTTAACATGGGTTGCTCTTTATAAGGTGCACTTTGCAAATTTCTCCATAAGGATAGTGTGTTGTAAATGGTGATAGATACTGATTCCGTCAAATACCTTTATATGTGACCTTTTGTCTGGTCGAATTAAGATGCATATTTATCTCAAAATAGCTTCATCAAGCTACTTGAAACAGCATTATGATTTTTAAGTCTGTATAGCTAAATCAAGAGATTGTGCTGGACCTGTGTGAATTACTTTCCAAGTAAAGGCTCCTGTCATTGAAGACTTCAAACTGGTCACAGAACAGGATGTGTTTCAAGCCAGTTTTATCATAATTAGTTCCTATGTATCAAGATATGTTGAAAATTCTTTGAGATGCGAAGGAGTAATAGTAACTTATTTTTGGTGTATTTTTCAACTTTCTTTCTTACATGCATAAGCATTTAGAATTGAATTTTTGATTCTTCTATTGGAATAAAATTGTTATAATCTCAGCAACGACTGTGGAAAGAATTCTGATCTGCTTTGCGGAGTATTTGTGCACGTAACAGTTGTCAGAATTTTATGGTGTGTTTGGGCTTTGTCTCTCAGCATGGGCAACAAACTTTCTCCTCCTGTTTGGGGTTTTAGTGGTCTAGTTTCTATTGTTGGTACATAGACAATTTACCAATGACCATGACAATTGTGATTCATTTTAGTGCTCTGCAGTCCAGCCGTCTTACTGTCTATATTTGAATTTGCATTGAATTTTAAAGCTGTTGTTAAAGTTTTAATTTTAAAGTTGTTGTTAAAGTTTTTTAGTGTTCATGAAAAAAATTACAATTTCTTTAATTTTAATGTCATTTTATTTACATTTTTTCAGTTAAATCTGAAGGACCATGGTTTCCAGGTGACTATTAAATCTTTTTTGGAACCCAATAAAAGTAGACTATCAGGAAAAGCATATTAAATACCTCTGGCAACATCCACTTAAATGTCACACAGGCACTCTAAAGAGTCAATCAGATGCATATTTTGTGATGATGATTAACAAAATCATTTTTGTGTTTATTTCGATATATTTTTTTCTTCAAATACATAGGACAAACTCAAATGCATTGGATTGCATTTTATTTTTATACTATAAAAAAAAGTGTTAGCTAGAATTTGTTATAACCTTTAAGTTTTATGATTTGAATGAAATGAAAACTGAGTCATTTAACTTATTTGGATGTGAAAATATGTTCACTGTGTAAATTTTGTAGTAGTCCATTTACCTTTGTCTGAACTTTTTGTCAAATGTTGTCTGTTTCATCCTACACTTTTAAGTGCAAGTTTCTTACACTGTATTGACAGATCATATTTAGAAATACCTTTTCAAATTATAACCATCTCATTTACAATATAGATTAGTAGATACTGCTGCCTAAAAAGTTAATAGGGGGAAAAGTTTTTGTGGATTGTTAAAGTTTTCTAGGTATGTTTGGAAAATTTTCATTGATATATGTTTTTTTAATTTGATTTTGAAATCAACATTGAGATTTTTGTATCATTGTTTTTCTGTTTGTTGGTAAGGGGTAACCAAGAGATCTGCAAAAATTTAACCCCCACAATATAGAATGATTTCACACTCACTGTATATCATTGTCGAATGTTTAGATTTAACCCCCACAATAAATAATGATTTCATACTTTATATCATTGCTGAATGTTTAAATTTAACTCCCACAATATCAAATGATGTCATACTTTATATCATTGCTGAATGTTTAAATTTAACTCCCACAATATCAAATGATGTCATACTTTATATCATTGCTGAATGTTTAAATTTAACCCCCACAATATCAAATGATGTCATACTTTATATCATTGCTGAATGTTTAAATTTAACTCCCACAGTATCAAATGATGTCATACTTTATACATACACTTTTCTTCCTAAATTTTAAAGCTTCTTTTGGATGGTTGCAACCTTTAGGTTCAAAATCTATTGACTTGATCATTAAAGCTTCTTTTGGATGGCTGCATATATATATATATATATATATATATATATACACACACACACACACACACAAGTAAGAAAGGAATATTAAAGTGAATTGTCAGTCTGTATTATGTATTACATGAGGTTGAACTATGAACTAACATCATAAACTGAAGGAAAGTTATCAGTGGTTACCTAGGTAATGATAAAAACTAATACTAGGGTATTCGTATTGAAAAATCAAATATGAAAATCTACTTTTAAAAAATGTTCAAAAGAGTGAATTATTTACATCTGGCATACATTTAAATCTAAACAAAATTAATACAAAATGACTTTTTAAGTTGATATTTATCTAATCATTATTATGGTCAAAGCCCTTTCCATTTCTGTAAACTGTCTTTTATTTGCAAACCAGAAACCTGTATGACATAAATGCTATATTCATGACTAAGCCAATATCCTTATTCATAGTTAATGATTTAAAGATGTGTTTGTGTGTAGATAAAAGTTCCTTTACAGTTCACATGTACTGAAACTCGTGTATTAAATCAGTAATTATTTAACTATCTTTTTAACGTAATTCAGGCCAGGATTTCTATAGTCTAAACTTGGGCTTATCTCAGAGAATTTACTCAAATTTTTACTGCTCAAATAATGGAAAACTCATACTTTTTTCATGAAATCCAAGCCCAAATCCTCTAAGGCATTTTTGTTGAACCACTAATAAGATTTTACAAAATCAAGTTGAATTTAGTAATATACTTGCATTTTTCTAATTTAATCAATGTTTTTGTGATGAAAAAAAAGCAAGTTTTTTAATTTGCAAAAGTGAAGTTTTAAAGCCTAATCTGCAGCTGTTTTTAAATAACAAACTACTTGCTAAAGATATTGCTGAACTTGTGGAAAGGATTCTTGCAAGATGGAGACTTTGTGATAGGTATAATTTCAAATTGATATTTAAACTGCTTAATTTTGATATTCGT